>NC_065512.1:17076504-17092858 GCF_006386435.1 Epinephelus moara | reverse complement strand
CAGTGTGTGCAGATGAACGGTGTTTGACTTCTGCCTGTTCAATACCACGTGGGGGAAGCCACACACCGTTCATCTGCACACACTGCGATGCCACACAGCTGGTTCAATATCAGCAAAGTTTCCCTTTATATTCATTGTCTTGTGTGGCGATCAGCAGTGATGCGTTGGTTCACTTTCACACTGTGATCTGTAGCCTATAGTTCGGCTTTAGCTTCTAACTATCTTTGTCTTTTTAACCTGTTGTTGCTGCTGAGTCAGTTTGACATACTGGATATATCCTTCAAACACAGACTGTAGATCCCTCTGTCTGCTTCTCTCTGGAATCACTGCTTCATTTCTCCAAATATTTGATAATATTTCTTCAGCGAGTGCAGTTAGTTACAGTGTGGGCTCCGTGCTTGGTAAATTCAGTCAGCAGCTCCTCTGGCAGCAACACAGTGTTTCTCCCTCCCTCTGCTCTCTTGTGTGCACACAGGCAGGGGTGAGTTACTGTAGTTAACCTGCAGCTTTCTTTAGAACCGCTCATCAAAACAACTCCACACTTGATGCTATGTTCCTCAGGAACAAAAGTATTTATTTTAGAAGTTACATCACAGATGCTTAAAGAGCGATGGAGAACGATCTGTACCCAGCATCCACAAACCCCCTGCAGCCCTGCCCCCGCTGCTGCACAGAGCTCTGTTCACTTGTTCATGCAAAATTTATTAATATTGAACATGTTGCCTGTTCACATAGCAGCAGATTCAACATTGTAAGTCCAGGGACCCCAGCAATACACCCGCCGAGTGTGAAGTAGATCAAATGAGTCAAATCACACACACATACAGAGCTAACTTGCTTTAGAGTTAGATGTTCTGTTCAAGTCCTCAAACAGCTGAATGAAACCACTGTTTCACATCCTTGACATTTCACTTTTCTTGAGTTTACAAGAATTTCTTATGAATAGGATCTTTAACTGATAGCATGCTTTAAAAGTCTGCTGCAGGAAAAATGATAGATTACTTTGGTTTGGAGTGTCTGAGTCCTTGAGGGGGGAAATAAATATTCAGAATGTTTACTCATGTAAAAGTGCCAATACAAGACATTTACAAATGTAAGATGACTCCATTAGGAGAAAGGGGCCTGCATTCAAAATCCTAAGCAAATAAAGACACACAGGATGATCAGCAAAGTAAAGTCAGTTGCCAGTTTGCTCAGCACACTTTGCTAAATATGATGCAGTCTAAAACAAAATTGCTGTTATATTGTATTCCATTATACAGAGAGGTGTTTCTGTCATTTACTCCATCGCCTCCATTAATTTAAATAGAATGAACAAAGAAATCGACACAGCACCACACCCCTCAAATCTTAACTAAATGTATCTGGATATCTGTCATCAGACATTAGACCTCTCAAAGGTTCCCAACCTGGGGGTCGCCAAAGATTCACGAAGGGTCGCAAGGCCTTCTTGATTTAGAGGGGTGTAAAAAACTTTTTTTTTAAATACAGAAGCCCAACACCTCAGCATTCAATTTATTTCTTTGTAGTCTAGTTCAAAATAATTTTCAATGTAGAAACTCAAATAAATCTCACAGGATAAGGGCACAGTGAAGACCACAACACAAACTCTGTTCACACAGTCTTCACTCGCCGCTAAACAGCTGCGTCCTGCATTAGATAAGCACGCAGATAAAACAACCAAAGAGCTAACAGACCAATGCCCAAGGGTCAGGGAGAGGAAAACACAGAATTTGTCAAAAAAGAAGCCTTTTAAGAATGTATGCTTGTTAAAAATGTATTAGATACATAACACAGGCAGAAAATCATATAAAAAGTTACTAAAATATCAGGGAAACTCATCTCTGATGCAACATTCAGGAAATAATCTGCTTAAAATTCATCCAAGTTGCTTGTTCAACACAAACTTCCTGCATTAAATGTGTTCACCATTTGGGTTATTAATGCAATACATTATGAAATATCCATAAAATATGTCACTTCGTCAGAGGTCATTAGTTTACCCAAGGATGAGGTCCATTATGGAAAAAGGTTGGGAACCACAGGGCTCAATGACACCACACATTCAATTCTATTCAATTCAATTTTATTTATAAAGCCTAATATCACAAAGTCTCAGAGGGCTTTACAGCATGCGACACCACTCTGTCCTTTGACCCTCACAGCAGATAAGGAAAAACAAAAAGACAGAGGTGCAATAGATGTCAAACATGATGTCATCACTGAATAATATACTGTACATTTCTTTGTATTTGAATTTTTGGCAAGCAAATAATACACTATTGTTTATGTATAACCCATATTTCCATTTGAATGTGTGAGCTCAGTCTGTGGCAAATGGAAGGGATACCACTTCAGTACTTACAACTCTCAATGTTGGATTTTGATAAGGTTAGAAGACAAGAAAAAAATGTTACAGAAAAAAAGTGATGAACTTTAAACATCATTTTAAAGTCGGCCTCAGACTTTTAAATCTCTTGTCTCTACCCCGCCTCTGCTCTGCCTCATCTCTCAGGTTCAGGGTCAGACTCCGGACTGTCATAGCCCAGCTCACTGCCGATGGGGAAGTGCGCCCAGAAGGTGCGAGCCAGGTCCTGCATCCCGTCGTGAGCCGCCCGGGCTCGCAGCTCCTCCAGCCACCCGAAAAAGTCTGACGACCACAGGCCCCAGTAGGGTAGGCTCCGTTTCTCCCTCACCTCCCCTCCTCCATCACTCTCCTCTGCTCCTGTCAGAGGAGACGGTGACAGAAAGAGGTGTGAACACGATTTCACAACTTGTCTGTCATGTCAGAATGAGTGTTTATTATATTGTCAGGTCCGTTCGTGTGTAATGGCATGTATGAGCTGCTGATGCAGGCCTACCTGTAGGAGGCAGGAAGCCGAGGAGAAGAAAATAGAGCAGCGCAGACACGTACAGAGGATTCATGCTTTCAGGAGCTGAAAGACAAAAGTATTTATGTCCTTCAGTCTGCAAGAGAAATATATGTGTGTGTGAATTCAGATGCATGTAGATCATCTTTGCGTCACCAGAATGAGTATTTCCATGAGAACAGAATGTTCTTTAAAACCATACAGGCTACAACATAACTGCATGTATCTATGAAGAAGCAAATCCATTTGTAAAGAATATATTTGCTCCAACAAATATCATCTTCTGTCTTGTCTTACCGGATCAGTGGGAGATTACACGCGTGGTCCTGTCCCTCGTCCTTCTGTCTCAGACTAATCTCAGGATGACGACTGCATCTGGATTAGAGGGAAGCAGAAAAGGCGGACATGTTTGTTTTTCGCATATTGCCTCTTTACACCTGACTGTCTGAACCACGTCAGAGAGCCTCTTCCACACCTCTCATGTCTGTGTGCTTTGTTTAGAGGAGTATGACGTCATGTTCTCTAGCCAGTGTCCCAATGTGTGGTTAAGATGTTTTAAGGCAAGGTTAGGGAGTTTAAAATTAGAGGACACATGAGGATCCAGCCACTGGCCCTTAAGCTTCCTAATTACTTCTACTACAATATATATTTAACCGTGTTGTCACATCTGTCAGGAGCTCAGTGTGAGATTTTCAGCCCGGAGCTGCGTGGAATGATATGGATTTCTTTTTTCAAGGTGAAAGAGGAGAGAAATCAGAGGGAGGAGTGGATGAAAGCGGATGGAAAGAAGTATGTACCAGACAGTTTTCACACCTGCTATCCAGACAGACTGTACCGACATTCAGCCACAGGGCGTAAAGTTAGATGTGTGATTTTTTTTTTTTTTTTTTTTGCCCATCCATTTCACTGTTATGTGGATGTTTGTGTCTCTCTGAGGACATCGGCAGAGAGAAGAGAGGTTGTGACCGAATCCCTGCTGTGTCCGTGCACTCACCCAAACTCATCCTTTATTACTGAAGAAAGTATCTTTAAAAACAGCTCACAGATATGTTAAATAAACTCCTAAAGGGCCTATTTTTTAGTTATATGGGAGTAAATGGTGCATTTATTGGAGACTATATTAAACCTTGGATTACTACTGTTTACTTAACCTGTGCTTCATCAGGAAAGCCTTACTGAAATTAAAAATCTTTTTCAAGAGTGTTTTGGCCAACATCCACAGTATGAGCAGTAAGTTACAGGCAAATAACACCCTAAAGAACCCAAGATGTGTCATATTCTCACTCTGACCTTGTCACATATCGACGTTTGGACTTTCCATGTCCAAATACAATGTGCAAGGTACCCTGGGTGTGTTAGCTGTTGATGTTCTGGGACGCCGTGTCAAGTTCAGCCTGTTACATGCATTGTCTTCTTTCGAAATACACTTCTGTTTTCAGGGGAAATTAAACATTAACATACAGTCGCTTTCAAAATAAACGGTACAACACGAATTGACGTTTTTTTTCCTTCAATAGCAAACGCACATGGTTGGGTTTAGGAAACAGAACAGGGTTTGGCTTTAAAGTCTAATGAGACGCCAACACCTCTTGGGTGAAAGTTGGTGTTTGTTGAACCCATCCACCACTACTCCCCAATGCCCCAGTTGGACTTTTGCCACCTTATTTTCATTCTTGTCCCAACGCATTTCCCTGTGACGCCGTCGGGCGCTATTAAACTATAACAGCAACTAGCCGCATATCATGCCGACGTTTAAGGATGGCTTTTTGTCGGTGTCTGACGCCGCAAGTCACTTCCCAAGTGCTGCATTTCGACGTCTTCGAAATGAGACTGGGTGGGTCTTTAAACATAAAAATAAACAAGACCAATCCTAAACATTAAGGAAGACTTGTCTCCAAATTTGGCACAAACGTCCACGTGGACTCAATAATGAACTGAGTAACTTTTAGTGGTCAAAGGTCACTGTCGCTGTGACTTTGCATCCTCCTGATTCTTGTGAACATGACATCTCAACACCTGGAGGGGATTTCTTCAAATTTGGCACAAACGCCCTCTTGGTGGTTAAATGTCACTGTGACCTCACAAAACATGTTTTTGGCGGTAACTCAAGAATTCATATACTAATTATGACAAGATTTCACACAAAGGTCTAATGGGATAAAATGATAAAGTGATGATATTTAATATCCAAAAGGTCAAAGGTCAACTTTACTGGGAAACCATTATGTTCTACAAAAGCACTTTTTTAGCCATTACTGGGGAAGGGGAGACTGAATTGGTGACACTAATCTTGAAACTGATTCTATAGATCTTCTGTTGAAGCGTCCACGTTTTAGAATTATGTAGGTTCTTGGCAGCAACATTCATATTTGAAGCATTGTAAACTGTCATGGCTACATATGAGTTTGGGCGGACATGATGTGAACTTTAACTGCAACTTGACTGGTACACAGAGGCATTAAAACCATGAAACAGTAAATGAAGCTTCGCGTTAGTTCATGCAGGGCATGGGAGTCATACACCCCAGCTGTAACCAGCTGATTGGATCATTGCTTCTAATCAGTCACACACCAATCTCAGCCCATTCCCACAACAAGGCAGTCCATTTAAATATGGCCTCCTAGTCATCGACACCTGCTACACTAATGCTGCCACACACCGCTGCTGCTGCTGCCAGCAAAGCTTCACCTCCTCTACTCCAGCCTCCACCTTCCTAATTCAGAGTCCTAACATGGCTTAAAGGTTAAAAGGGTGGTCTCTGTGTTGCTTTGGGCCCACTCTTGTAAACCCGGGGGTGGGGGTTTCTGCATTGCGTTCCATGTGTTGGTTTATATTAAGAGTTGAGCCTTCAGCATCAAGTATAACTGTATTTCCATTTGTTGTAATAAATGTTTAAATCTGTGATGAGAGTGTTACTGAATTCTAGTTCTTGCATGCCCTCAGTGAATGAAGAATCTAAAACAGCAAAACTACATCAAAACATCTGTTTACAAACTCTCATTGTTTGCTGTTACTAAAGAGTGTGGAGGCATGCCAGAAAGTTTTCTTAACAAATTCAGTATCAGTATTCTTTAACCTGATGAATCACAAAAAAAGCTACCAGAGGAGAGAGAACACACACAGAGTTACTGCAGCAATGATTTGAATTCACAGAGAGAAACAGCATTTTGCAATTTAGATTAGAATAGATCTGATTGTTGGTTACAGGCAGATGGAGCGGCATACATAAATGTTATTTTACTCAATCCACTAAGTGTTGGGAACTAAATGAATCCCGAGGAGTGAAAAGAGCCGGTCACATATGTCTGCTGAATACATTTTCAGAGACGATGTGGCTGTCATGGCGTTATAGATAAGTGCGTGCCAGCCGACCCCAGTGAACAGTGAAGTGTAGCAGCCTCACTGTTTGTGATAAATCTTCGTGCTCGAGTACCCTAAGAAGATGAAAGCATGTGCAGTATATTCCCAGAGTCAAGCAAATGCCAAAAAGTGGCTGAAATAAGCTGGAGAAGCAGCCCTTTTTTCTTCTTTGTCACATGTGTCTGAATGTGGCGTTCAAATGAAAGGGTTATCTAGAATAAATCATGGATATGCATGAGAAGAAGAATATTTAAACGTGTTAAAATGGTCTGTGACAATAATTGGGATAGTAACAATAATTGAAATAACATAACTGCACTTTGATACATATTCATGAAGGCCCCCTATGCTTAATCTATATACCATAATGCATCATCTCTCACTGATGACTGCAGTTTAGTTTTATGACTCTTGTGGCACCAAATGCAAGTCAAACAATCTTTCGGAGCCCATAGTGAAGCATATCTGCCATCGGGCTTGTTGGACTTGTTACAATCCCTAGGAGTAATCAGCACTTGCCTGGTGGTTTGTGACCTGAGTGGGAGAGGGGTATGCATTTTTAATTTCTCATAGCTATTTAGTATCAGTAGGACCCGATAAGTATAAAAAAACTAAACATTGTCAACGATAGTTATGTCCCAATGTCCTCAAACAAGTACTTCCTAATTAACAGTGTCTTAGCTTGTTACCGTTGATAAAATTGGTCAAATTTGTTGTCATATCAAACTACAAACATTATATATCATTAATTAAAAAGTCTCAACCATAAAATGAGATCAGGTTTTGGACCTTGTCCACTTTTGTGTCAGGATCACCATCTTGTTTTTACATGGATTAGTGTATTGTTCTCTTACTACCACTAGATGGCACAATGAAGGGTCCACCAACGGGGACAACAGGTTTGAGTTAAGTAGAATGAAGTATAAGGTCAAGTAAACCCAAAATGTGATGTCCTTTAATGAGGACACAGGTTCTCAGGAGGTTAAGAAGGGGGTGGTGTTTCAAGGTCCAGGCATAGCGTGAGTGAGGGCATTGGTGGAAGTTCTCCTTCCAGGATTATCCCCAGTTGACAGAAGACCTGATTGTGCCTCCATGTGTAGCGGCCTTGAGATAGACTGGTTTTGCAGCTGGTATAGATGTGCCATAATGTCGCTGGAGTTTGTCAGAGAGCACATGAGGGATCTTCTCCATGCCACTGGCTGAGGTTCTTGTGTGTTGGAAGAACATCGTCGGTGGCTTTGATGATGAAGAGTTGGAATTAAACCTTAAAGCCCTATGTAACCTATCTGTAGCGCATGCTGCAAGTGTATTTCGGGTGTGTTCAGCTCCACTTTTGCCAGTTAAACGGTGCATAATCTGGGCACAAAGTAAGGCGCAAGGGATAAGTTTTACCTACATGCTCAAGGACACACAGGTAGGCCCAAGTGCTACTTACACAACACAGGCGCTGGCCATGAAAATGACAACTGCATCAATCTGAAATTGGCAATGACAGTTCAATTAAATTTTATTTATAAAGCCCAATATCACAAATCACAATTTGCCCCAGAGGGCTTTACAGCCAAGGACATCCCTCTGTCCTTGGACCCTCACAGTGGATAAGGAAAAATCTCCCAAAAAAAGAGGGGGAAAAGAAATGGTAGAAACCTCAGGAAGAGCAACTGAGGAAGGATCCCTCCACTGTGAAGTAGTAGTTTACGGTGTTGTATGTATGTATTAACATATGTTCATATTATTATCGTTACGACTCTACAGAATGAAGTTGTTACAGAATGACGTTGTTAAATAACAATAGCTGTTGGAAATGTAAAAATGAAATAGGAACTTTTCTGCACGGTATATGGGAATGTAGCCTGGTCAGACCACTCTGGATTAGAGAGTTAAAAGTTTAAGTATTTGGTTTGGCTTCAGAAATCTCTTTAAGTCCAAAGTTTACAGGGGGATCGGTCGCAAATACCAAATGTATCCAAGTGTGCATTTTCTGTTATTATAGTGGGTCTAATAACTGTCTGTCGAGTTATTCTAAGACACTGGCACTAAAACAAAGGCCCCGGCACTGACAGACTGCAAGTGACTCATGAACGTGTCGAGTTTGGAAAAAACACACTTCACTTTGAAGTACAGTTAATTTCTGGCACAGAGTGCTGTTTCAAGATGCAGTGAGTGAATAATGGATAGCTACTGGATATAGAGAGCAAACTAACTCCACAACATGACCAAACATCAGAGTGACTAAACTGTGTGGACCTTGAACTAATGACTGAGGAGAAATCTGGACCCTGTGGCTGTACGAGTTTGGAACCACTGTTTTAAGCAATGTGCGGAACAATTGATGGTTCCAGGTTCTTAAATGTTCTTGCTGCTTTCATTACAGTAAATTCAATATTTTGGATGTGTTTTTCACTGTTTTCTGATTTAGATTTGTCAGTGAATCAAGATTAGAGCAGATTGATCATGAATAAAAATGATCCTTAGCTGCAGCCCCACAGAAGAATATGCTTTGACTGTACAGGAATTTGTTGATTGAAACCTACAGAACGTCTCCAGCCTTATTCCTTCAAGAGAAACCACTCTGGGTTGAGGGACAATATATAGGATAAATAAATGTAAAGGAAAAGACAAGATAAAAGCATTTCCATTAGTGTAAAAGGTGAATGTGTGACACAGCCTTGGGTCCAGTAAGATGAAACAGTAATAGGAACTGAATAAGGTGAAGCGGAGAAATGTAAAGAGCCAGGCAGAGGAGCCATTATCTTGTCACTGCATCACTGTGTGTTAGGTTTGCTGCTGTATTTATGAGGCCCTCTATATTCACACTCTATTCATCCACTTACTGTAATCTGTCATTTGTGTTTCTGTTATTCTTTCCTGAGCAGTCGCTCCTCTATGTCTCCTGACTGCCATCCTCCTCAAACTACGTCCTTGCTGCACTCCGCCACACTGTCACATACCCACACTCTATGAGCGCTACTAACCTCTGCCCTCCCTCCTCGTACTTAAAAGAAACCTACAGGCGTCCGGATTTGTTTTGGTGTAGTCGATGCAGTTGCAGCCTCTTGTGGCAGACTGGAGGCTTGTCCATTAGTTTGTAGGCAAATCAGGAGTTGTCCTCTTTGGCCCCCCTGACTCCATCAAAAGGATTTCTGACCAGCTTGGCATCCTTTCTTACTGTCTTAAACCCCATGTCAAAAATCCAGGTGTGATATTTCACCACGCCTTTAAGTTTGACGAACAAATAAATGCAGTCCAACTCCGCACCATTTCCAAAATCATTTCTCTCCCTCAAAGACCTGCAGATAGTCACCCACGCTCTCATCTCCTCCCATTTAGACTACTGTAACTCTCCGTACACCAGTATTAGTCAGTCCACTCTGTCCTGCCTCCAGCTCCAGAATGCCGCGGCCAGGCTCCTCACAGGAACCCGGAGGAGAGACCATGTCACACCTGTTTCAGCCTCTCTCCACTGGCTGCTTGTAAAGTTCAGAATTGACTTCAAGGTTCTCCTGTTTATTACAAAGCCCTTAATGGTCTGGTTCCATCCCACATTGCAGACCTCCTAACCCCCTATTCTACCCCCAGGTCCCTCAGGTCAGCTGACCTGAGGCTCCTGGCTGTCCCACGCTCCAGACTGAAGGTCAGGGGTGATCGTGCCTTTGCTGTGGAACAGCACCCCCCTCCCAATCAGATCCGCCCCCACCACTGACTCTTTTAAGTCCAGGTTTAAAACCTACTTTTATTCATTGGCGTTTGAGTCCCCCTGATGTGGTTTTCCTTGATGTGTGCCTGTGTGTGTTGTGTCTCTAAATGTGTGAGCTGTGTACCTGACAGTTATGTTTTTTTTAAAGCATTTTATTCCTTTTGTGCAGCACTTTTGTCAACACGAGTTGATTTTAAATGTGATTTATGAATAAATTTGAGTTGAGTTTAGAGATTTGTTATTTGGTATGATGCTTTGGTAAGTCTGGCTACCATTCTTTGTTCTGTTTGTGTTGATACATTTCTGTTCATTGCTGGGGAATTGTACATTATTTGTTGAGACTGCAGTTTGGCTGCTGGAGTTTTCTTTGTCAGGCACAGTGAGCTTGTCGTAGGTCAGATCTGAAGATGGCAGTCAAGTTGGTAGAGCTGTTCTGCCCTGCAAAGGGAAACCACAGTGACAACAACTTTGATCAAAATTTAGTTATGACTGAAATTAAACATTTGGATATCTTTTGACAAAATGCCCTGGTTTAGTTTGAACCCTCATGGAGAAAATAGGGTCCAACTAAAACTCAAGGCAAACCACATTTAATTGGTAATGATTTCATTTAAAGATGAGCCTGGTCTCACTCGGAAGTCGTCGAAATCCAGTGCTTGGGCATTGAAGAGAGTGGAGTGGAAATCCTAAACAGGTGTGATATGGTCTCCCCTTCGTGTACCTGTGAGGAGTCTGGCAGTGGCATTCTAGAGAGCCTGGTCTCACTCCAAAGTGTGTCGAAATTGGCGCTTGGGCAGTGATTTGCGGCGTCAGAAACCAACCAAAAAAGACATCCTTTAGCGTTGGCATGATACGCGGTCGGTTGTCGTTATAGTATGTATAACTGTACCTGGTGGTGTCAGGTGGAAGCGCAACGGGACAAGGACAAAGTTAAGGCAGCGAAAGTCTGACTGGGGCGGATGGGTCCAGCAAACCCTGACTTTCAACCAAGTGAGCTGTGTTCACGTCCTGTAAGATTCTGAAGCCAAACCCTGTTCTTTTTTCCGAAACTTAACCACATGCTTTTGTTGTTGAAGGAAAAAAAAGTCAATTTCGAGGTGTTGTACCGATGTAGTGCTTTTATTTTGAAAGAGACTGCCTGTAAACATTAAATTTCCTGTGAAAACAGAAGTGTATTTTGAAAGAAGACAATGCATGTAACAGGCAGAACTTGACACGGTGTCCCAGAACATCAACAACCAACACACCCAGGGTACCTTTCACATCGTATGTGGAAGTGGAAAGTCGATGACCAAACGTCAATATGTGACGAGGTCGGAGTGAGAATGAGTTGTTAAGACGATCTTTTAGGATTCTGAATCAGATAAAATGTCTTTTTAAATTGGCAGTTATTTCTTTATACACTCCTGTATGATCATAACCATTCCTTTGTGCCGCTGATGTGGTGTTTGCTGTCTGGTGGGACAGGGGGCTTGCCACCCTTGGTGATCTGTATGTTAACGAATAATTTGCATCTTTTAATCAGCTGAAAGCAAAATTCAACATTCCTAACTCTCTTTTTTTTTTTGCTATCTCCAAATCAGGCATTATGTCAAAGATAAAATTCCAAATTTTGAAACCATAGCAAAGACTTGAGCTCCTGCAGCTGTGCCCAGACTGCAGACACCTGATATCGTGCTTTGTATCTCTGTTTACAACCTCTCTATCAACTGAGCTGAATCTGAAGGTGTCTGATGACATTTGCAATAAAGGCTTACCTAGAATTAACTCAATTAATGTCAGGCACAGACTGATTCAAAACAAAGTCACTCACAGACGCACGTTTTTCAGCTCTGTCCTCATCTTCACAATTATTGGTGCAAAAATATTTCAGTGGTCCTCTGGGGTCGATGGAGGAGACATATCTCCTGATCCAGACCTGGCATTCTTTGGATGCTCGGGATGACTTTGAACTACACATCTCAGGAAACAATCAGCATTGATGCTTGGGATGATAACTCCCAAGATGATTCAACCAGCTAGAAATCACCTACGCCCCCCAGCTTCCAGAACTGGCTCAGTGAAATGCTTATTATCATACAAATAGAGAAAATACAGGCATATAAATCTGCAGCGTCCAGTAGATTTTTAAGTATTTCAAAGGTAAATAATTGTTGAATATGTTTGCCTACCCTTTACCTGAGGCCTTGTAACACCTGACTATGTGAAAATGATAATACTGAAGGTATGTTTGTCTGGCAGCTCTTTTCTTTTCCTTATTTTTTCCCTTCTTGTGTTTTCTAGTCTGTTGTAGTTTTTGTTTTGCTATGTTGTTTACATGTTACCTGAATGTAAAATTCAAAATTTGAAATTAAAATATTAAAAAAAAATGTTTACATGTTACCTGAATATAAGATTGAAAATTTGAAAATAAAATATTTTTTTTTTAAATTGTGGCTTACAGGTTGCCAGAATATAAAATTGAAAATTTAAAAATAGAATATTTAAAAAAAAAAAAAAAAAAAAAGGTTCACGTTACCTGACTATACAATTTAAAAAATGAAAAGAAAATAGTTTTTTAAAATGTTGTTTACATGTCACCTGAAAACAAAATATTTAAAACAAAAAAAAAAAAGGCAAACTGCAGTAAATGTCTCATGTGCCTCAGATTCCCACAGATTTGGGGCTCTATTGGGCCAAGGGAAATTGCAGTGGGTGTATTACCGCATGTGACTGCATGATGATGCATGATGATGTTAAGTAATCTCTGTGGTCACCACAATGGACAGATATTTAAAAGCTATTTTCCTCTATATGCTTGGGTTTTGATGCTATAGTTGCATACAAGCCACTACGGTGGACCCTAGTGCATCTTGCCATAACACTGCCACCCAGTGGCCAGGTATTGTAAGTGCAGCATAAAGCTCTCAAAACCCAGATGGCTGACGGAATGCACGAAATGTGCAGCTCAGGAATCTCTTGCCAAACCTTCTATAGTAGGAAACCCTTGCAGGTAAATACAATTTCATAACATCAAGTAACATCAAAGGAGCAATACACTTGTTAAAATGTCCAGGTATTGGTTTTATGTTAGCAGGAAATTACAGTTAATCATCTGTGCACTGAACTGGGCATCATGCAACAATTAATACTGTTTCTCGAAAATACTTCATCTGCAGTGACTTTTTGGTTTCAAATCAGTTTTTTGTGAAAATAAGAATATTTTGACCAAATTTTTGTAGAAAATGTTCATTGAAATATACAGTTCAGAAGTGGGAGGTGTGTGTGGTGGGGAGGCTGCAAGGTCAAGGGCAAGGATCTGAATCAGAGAGAGTGAGTAGACAGACAAAGGGAAAGAAGCTGAGAAGTCAGGAGCAATGTTCCAAGTTTTTGTATTGCACTGACCCATATAAGAATATGTGAACACACTAGTTGGACATCATTAAAAATATATTTCATAGTTCCACATAATGCATCAGCTTTTTCATTGTTTTTTTTTTTTTTGTCTTCAGCTGAAAACTGAAATGCATGTTGTCCCCCTGAGTGGACGTGTGAAAAGATCCTTGAAAAATGCATGTTTAAAAAAAAAATAACTTTTTTTTTTTCATTCCTGAAGAGGAATAAAAACGCTGAAAAACACAACAAACTGAGATAGTCATAATTCATGCATGAAAGGGTTTTAATTTAGGCCAAACCCTTTGAAGTGAATAATACAACAGAGTAATACTTGAGGGTATGTTAAACATTTCTGTGTACTTTCAAAACAGACATCTATAAATGAAACAAATACAAAATAAATCTAGTAAGACATTAACAGAGATATGAAAATAGCAATACCATTATCTATATAGCTGTCTAAGGTAATACAATAAATCCAAGAAATACAAATTTTCAAATATAATCTTTGTGTAATTTTGGGGTCATAGTTAAAATCATTAATCACTTTGTGTGGGCATAAATATTGCTTTATGACTACCGATTTTGTAAGTACATTAACACTCCTCTACCTATAACACATTTGGCTGGATTCTCAGTGTCAGTGTCAGTGTCAGTGTAGTTACTGCAGTTAACTCATGTAGGACATTACTGCTCTGGAATGACGTCCATCTTGGCTCACTGGAGGTTATAGGTGCTTTTCAGAACCACTGAGTTTCCAGACAATTAACATCAGTATCTGCCTGATGACCGTGGGTTGAGTTTGATGAGTTTATTAGTAGTTGGCTTCATTTGGAAGAGACTCTAGTTTGTTTGTGTAAAGTATTTTCTGTTCATGTTTATTTATGGATTTATTTTGCCTCAGATTTGTTTTGTAAAGCTCTAGATGCCTCTTTGTTTGAAAGGTTCTGCTGTTGCCAGAAGCATGGCGAATACTTCATCCATGAAATGATCATTTGTTTATCAATTACTTACCTCGAGTTACCTTGACTGAGCAAATAAAACTTTGTTTTTCTCGCATGCCTTTAGGGTGAATGCATAATCCAACACGGAGGAAATTCTTGATTAACTGAAGTGAAAGGGGGGCTTCATTTAACAACTATATCAAAACATCTGTTTACAAACTCTCAAACAACTCATGCAGTAAAATCCAAGACTCATTTATCTAATTCATTTAACTCATTTAACTTTCTGAGCAGAATTCAAATGCACACACTTGGCCATGCATGCAACTTATCCGTGCGTGAGACTGTTTAGACACATAAACATATGTGGTGATGTTTTAGCAAAAATGTGTTTAGGAAGTTCTGGCATTCGACTGAAGAAATGACATTTGGATGTGGAGTTGACTTTGTGACAGTCTTCCGCACTGCTGACTGTGTCGGTCTCTGAACTCTTCACACCACCAAGAGGTGTTTTCAGATTTTATGTCTTGATAGTTGTGTGTGACCTAAACCGAGGTTATCTGTGGAATTTAGCCTTTTATTTCAGGGGCACATAGTACTAAGCAACATCATAGATTCCTCTGGGTTTTACTTTATTTATTTTAGGGGTCTACAGGGCAGCAATGTTGACTTTTATTCTGAAAAAAATGCAAAGAACTAATGTTGAAGTAAACACAAAACTAGGACCAGAACTGTTGATAGCTTCTTAAAATATCTGGACACATACTATCTGTGCTAACTCAAAAGTGGATTTGATGTAAAGTTAAACCTAATATGTAGTCTTTTCTCCTTGTGATGTTTTTTGTATTGTAATTGAACATGAATTTCAAAAACTGAATACAGCAAAACATCCCCAAACTCTGCCTAAATAAAAACATTTAAAACGTTTTTCTGTTTGTTTTTTTGTTTGTTTGTTTGTTGTTTGTTTGTTTGTTTTTTAATTTTGAAATGTATAAATTCAAATTACATTTAAATTAAATTTCCAAGAGAGAGACACACCTGATTTGCCCAAAGTGTCTGCTTTTATGAAGTAACTGTTTCAGTTGTTTCCACGCTGAGCTAATTGGACACAGTTATGCAGGTAATGCATAACTGCAGAAAAATTATTTGAACAACATAATATGGTCAGATTACCCCAGTGGGCCTTCAGGAAATTTGATTCATTAATAACCAAATGAACTGGTGCAAATAAACTGCTGCTGTGCTTTATTTTAGTATCTCTAGTAGGCTCTTTATGTGGCCAGTGAGAACATGAAGAATTCAGGTGATGATGCAAAAAGCCAAATACTGCCATCATGTGGACATTTTCAGTATTGCAGACCACAGTTCACTGACAGTTGTGCCAGATCAAAGTATTTCTCCTCTGTTGTTGAATAATGGATTGATTCAAACCACATTTTGTTTTTGCTTTTGTATATTTTCAGAATTTTGGAATCATTATCTCAGCAAAATCTCTTTTTTTTCCTGGCAAAACATTATTCTCCCAGCACCATCACAGATTAAAACAAACAAGTAATTTAGAAAGATTATCCTGGCAAAACATATTTTTCCCCACCTGTTCATAAGTCATAAACACATTAGAAAAAATGAGACTGACACAAATGTATCATCAGAATTCTCTCTTGCCTCTAAGGGGTTTTGAAAAAGAGCAAAAGCTTAAGGTGACAGAAAAAAATCACAATATAATATGTCACAAGAAAACACTAATGTCAAAAAAAGTTGTTTTATGAAAAGTCATAATAAAGTCATAGTATAATAAATCATAAAAATGTCATAGTATAGTATGTTAAAATTGTCAAAGTATTGTATGTCAAAAAATGTAAAACTATAGTATGTTGTCCAAAATTATGAAAAAAAGTCATAGTATAGTATGTCGTCCAAAATAATGAAAAAAAGTCATAGTATAGTATGTCCTCCAGAATCATGAAAACGTCATAGAATAGTATGTCATCCAAAATCATGAAAAAAAGTCATAGTATAGTATAGTATGTCATCCAAAATTATGAGAAAAAGTCATAGTATACTATGTCGTCAAAAATCATGAGAAAAAGTCATAGTATAGTATGTGG
>NC_065512.1:17001453-17076004 GCF_006386435.1 Epinephelus moara | reverse complement strand
TTGTCCAAAACCATGAAAAAAGTCATAGTATAGTATGTCGTCCAAAATAATTAAAAAAAAGTCATAGTATAGTATGTTGTCCAAAATAATTAAAAAAAAGTCATAGTATAGTATGTCGTCCAAAATAATTTAAAAAAAGTCATAGTTTTGTATGTCGTCCAAAATAATTAAAAAAAAGTCATAGTATATAGTATGTCGTCCAAAATCATGAAAAAAAGTCATAGTATAGTATGTCGTCCAAAATAATTAAAAAAAAGTCATAGTATAGTATGTCGTCCAAAATAATTAAAAAAAAGTCATAGTATAGTATGTCGTCCAAAATCATGAAAAAAAGTCATAATATAGTGCGTTAAAAAAAAGTCAGAAAAAACACCATGGTATCGTATGTCAACAAACGTCATAGTAGTCCAAAATTAACAGCACAGCCACTGCACACATAGCTCAGGACAGCAGTCACCGCCTCAACCCACATTTCACACTGCTTCCTTGTGGACACCGGTACGGGACACTCCCCTGGAAAAAAATCAAATTCAACAACAGCTTCGTCCCCAAGGCCATCACAGAACTAAACAAAACTCAAAAACGGCAGTGACGTGTAAATGTGTAAATGTGTCTGTGTTATACTGTATGTTATGTGTTGAGAATCCATGTACTTGTGGCAAATGTATGTTGTATCTGTGGGGTATGTGTATATGTCGGGTTGGCAGTCAAGATGTATGGACGCGTGAAGAAAATTTTCCTAATAGGACAAATAAACTAATTTTATCTAATCTAATCTAATCTAATCTATATCATAAAGTGTCAGAAAAAAAGTCATAGTATGGCATATCAAAAAAATGTAAAAGTATATTATGTCATTAGAAGGATATAATATAGCTATACTATGAATTACAGTGTTAAGTTGTTGAATTATGATTAACACATAATCATTAATACATCTTTTAACATTGCCCAAATATAACTAGTAACATACATTTTCCTTTCCTTTTTTATTGTTCCTGTTAGAGGTGGGGATTCTTCTGTAAATGATGTTTGGTCCAAAACACAAATTGAACTTCATCCAAAAGGTAATCCTTATTAATTATAGTACATAAACCACAGTACTGCTGAGGTGCTCCAGTCATCACTCTCACATAGAGAAATGAAATCCCAACTGATGGCAGCTCAAAGCTGAGAGGCAGATGGTGGTTTAATCATGACTGACGCAGACACAAACAACTCCTCTCAGGTGACCTCAGATATCAGGTAGACTGGTTACACCAGCTGACAGATACAGTGTGTAGGGGATAACTGCCCTGAAGGGACTTTTAATAGCTGACAGTGGTTGTACACAGTGGTTCAACAAACTATCAGTGTCCTGAGGAAGGCTACTCCTGGCTAAATTCACCATGAAAAGGTAGTGAGTCCAGCCTTATGTGGCAGTTGGGTCACCCTTTTTGTACATTTAGAAAGCAGATTTTGACGACAGATTGGGCAGCTGTAGCTCAGGTGGTGGAGTGTGTCGGCCATTAAGCGTAGGGTTGATCAATCAATCTGTGGCTCCTCCTGTCCACATGTCAAGGTGTCCTTCAGCAAGATGCTGAACCCCAAATTGCTCCTGATGTGTCTGTATACTGGAAAAAATGTAACATTGGACAAAAGTATCTTCCAAATAAATTTAATCTTGTCCAGTTCAACCAGCAGGACAGCAAAGATGACATTTCAACGCAAGTCATTTTAGTATTCTTCAAAAACTTTATTGAACAAAAGTATTTCAATTCTCATCACGTTGTCGGTGATACAGTACCATAGTTTGATCTCAGCGATTCATATATGCACCTCATCTTATTTTGAATATATACATACAGTGGAGACAAGAATTAAATAACAATGCTCAATAACATTCAGATATATCATATAAAAGCTGAGGACCCCGTGATCAACAACACTTCCATTGGTAAACAAATGCACAAAGAAAAAGAAAACAGACAAGGAAAATGTTTGGTAGTACTAGAATATTTGTTTTCATTGTAGACCAGGTGACAGTATATTTGGTTTCTTGACAATATAAGACGTCTCTTATTATAAACTGACCGTTCGTTAAGCCCCGCCCACCTTTGTTACCGCTAGGTTTGTCTAAAGTTACGGCCTTGTGTAGCACTTCTTGTTTAATATGATATTGATAGCAGTTTCGCTACTTAAAATTAGTTTACATTTCTAAAACAGCAGGTGCTTGATTTTGACCAGAGGCAGACAAAAGCAGGTATCTCAATTTAAGCCAGCAGCGGTCGTTTTTGCAAGCTAAAAGAATGGCAACTGTCGCTGTCAGATTGAATTAGCCGTAGCTAACTTGCTGGCTAATTAAAGATGAGATCTTTGGCCTTGGAAGTTAAGCTCGCAGATGTTAATAATACTTAAGATATCAGACCCCAAGATGGCGCCAATGGAGTTGCTCGACTGGAGAATACGCCAAAATGTTTCTAGTTTGCAAGAAACTGTTTTTGTAATCGCTTTTCTTGGCTCCAGGAAAGTATTACAAATACAAAACCACCATGGCTCAACAATTCAGAATGTAAAAAGTCATAATTAGCCATTGCAGTTCAAGGCACCTGTCAACAGTTTTACAGACTTGTCTTTTACGATGGTGGCCTATGGGGAAAAGGCTTTCTGGGCTGTGGGGGATTTTTTTGCTGCAATACCACAGGTGGCCACTAGGAAAAATTGTTGCAAGGCTAAGCAGCTTTCCGGGGGCCTAGGGTCTCATTTATAAACACTGCGTATGCACATAACGAGGCATGAAAGAGGCATACGCCACATCCCACGCAAAAGTTGTGATCTATAAGAATGGACTTCATTGGAGAAACTTTGACACATGCTTACGAACATTTTGGAGATGGGGAATGGCAGATGGTGAGGTGAAAGCCTGATTGTAGAACTGTCGAGTATTTTTGGCGCACGCCTTTTATGGCTTTTGTCCGTATGTACATTTCTAGTATGGATTCTATGCATTGTTTTATACATGAGACCCCTTGTTATGCTCCGTTACTACTGCAGGTAGCAAGTTAGTTAGCTGGGCATGTTAATGATTACATTTTAAGCGGATACACATGCCATTTAATCCAATATTTGTACTTTTATACAAGCTTGAAAATCTCTAAACTCTGCCCTGACGTTAAATGCCTTGTTGACAGATTTGCCATGCCTAGTTACGGTCGCCAAGCTCTGATTGGACAATTGATATTTGGGAAGCAAATCTGTGGGTCTGCACCATTTCTGTGCTGGCAAATGCCTGCAGTGCACCGAGTAGGCAGAGTCTCCTCACCATTTGATGGGTGTCGTAGCCGGCAGATCAGCTGCTAAATTCGAGCAGCGAGAGCAGTGTATACGCCACCATGACCACATGGCTCAGAACTGATGAATGTTGTTCAGGCTTACATAAAATCGTATTGTGAACATTGCTGTCCATGCAGGCAATTATTTGTCGACTAGTAAAGCTACCATAACTTTTGTTGTGTAGGCCAACATTGTTCTTTCAGCTGCCCCTGGCTGAAAGATTACACTCCATTAAAACAGTGTTGTCAGCCCTCACCCTTATGTTTTAAGTGGTGCACCGGCACACTAAAATGGAGCGGACCCTGGAAATGCTAGCACAGTGAAGGCATGGCCCGCCTACTCTCCCTCTGATTTGCTAGTGCTCGTTGCCTTTGTTGGTTGGATTGGTTAGGCTTCGGCAAAATAAGTGGAATTGGTTAGGGTAAAGGTAAGAATGTCAGGGGGGCAGGTCATGCCTTCATGCCTTAATCTAAGATTTGCAAACTTGCAGCACGGGGTTTAGCGAACGGTCAGTATCTATGCCTTGCTGGTTTCATGAATTAGTATTTCCAAATTATTTGTTGACCTATGAACGACTACTTGTGATTTATAAGTGTGGAACTCAGGGCCATCCCTTCTTAGTACATTAATTATTGAGGTCTCAGTCAATCACTAAATTGTGAGTTTTTGGGGTATAATGACACTTTTCTTGCAAAACAGTTCACAAAGATATATTCATCTTCGACAAATACTACACCAGAGGAGGTACTCTTTTATAGCTGTATTCATTCGCAGGAGGAGATCAAAGTGTAGTTACCGAAAAGATTTATTATTATTATTTATTCTTCAGTCAGTATCCTCATGTAGCTACAGACACATACTGGAGAACAGAACAGGAACATGGTCAACGTGACACAATATAAAGCATGAGCATAGAACTAGCAACGAATGCCAAGTATGGTGAGTGCAGTGCAGACCTGGAGCCAGTAGTATGGGTACAGGGTGGCACATTTGGTTACATTGATAAACATTCGAACTCTACAGGAAATCAGAGGTCTCCCCTATTGCAGTAATGCTCCCCCTGCTGCCTTTTAGAAATATTACAGGAAGTACTGTATCCAGATTATTAATAACATCAATACTAATGACAGGGCCTGTGAACTGGAGATGGAAACAATTTGACAAAAATGAGAGAAGCCACAAGTTCAAAAAGGGAGAGAAATCATGTAGAGGAATGATAGAAATAAGGAGAAAAAGGCAAGAGAGTGATTCTGGTCACTTTGTGAAGTCATTGAATGAAACGGCAGACCTCCAGAGAGGAACTTAAATTATCTTAAAAAACAAAGTTAACTCAGGAACAAGCATTTCTTTTTTAAAATAAACAAACAAAATAAAACAATGGCCAGAACTTAGACAGGTAAGGTCCCTCAGAGGCTCGAGTCCTCTTTGAACTTTTAAACGTCTGTCCTTCTGTGTGGATTAAGAGCAATGGTGTAACCTACGATGTGCGTGGTAGTAGATGAACATTATGCATGACATCAGAAGGAGAGCTCAACCCCCAACAAGGCCTCGGGCATTCTGTTAGCAGCAGATCTGGTCACTGCACATGTTAGCACACCCAAGAGACAGAGGCTTATTGTGCACTGTGCTGTACATGGAGGATGTAGCTGGGTATTTGCTGACACAGTGCTCGCCATCTTACTCGGTTATAGAGCTAGAACAAGTTTCATCAGATCGCCACTGGAGGGCGACAGATGAAACTGGATGGAGTACAGACGCCACAGCGAGAGGGTCCAGAGCTAAGGCTTGAGTTAAGACAGTTAGGGGTGGCATATGTGTGTATGAAGAGTGTGTTTGTGTGCGTGAGATCCAGTGTAGGTGTGAGGATGTGTGAATCACAGCAGCGCTTTGACCAGGTACAGCTTCTCTCCGTGTTCGCTGGTGAAGATGGGGGCTTTCTTGTAGTGCTCCACAAGTTCATCAATGGAGTTGAACTTGCGCTGGCCGATACAGTACACTCCATCTAACTGCTGCACTTTAAAGTGCTTATTCTTACCAGCCGCCTTCAGGGACACAGAGAAATCACTGGGCTGAAAATACAGAGGGAGACAGTTAGAAATATGAGAGAGTGACAGCAATACACATAAAAATTGAAAGATGGACCTCTTCACTCCAGCAGGTGGCAGTATTCTCACATTTAAAGATGTGGGACTATTACTCAAACTGCAACATGTAAAATTTTGGACTAAAATAAAAATAATAATAAAAAAATAACTGCTCTGAGCAGACGTGCTAAAATTAGGTAATCACTTAAAAGCTGCTCTTAAAGGTTACTCTGACACTTTAATGCAAGTAGGAATGATTGGCTTGATACATATGTGTCATATTCTTCACTCTCAGGAATATTAATTTGGAGTCACGTTTTTAAACGCTGATCTCTCTGATTCTACTAAGATGTATTAAATATTCTCCTCTGCCTCATTTCTTCCTGCCTTCCTAATAAAACACTGCCATGACTTCACCCCACAGACTCACCGATGACTCGCTGTCTCGTACAAGGAAGTCGCCCTCCTCTCCTCTCTCGTTGAGTATACACTCGGCCTGGTGTCTGGTGATGTTGCCGTAGTACCAGTCCCTCCCAGCAAACTTCCCCGAGCGTGCCGGTGCCACGAAACGGTTCTGCGGGGAGCTCGACGTAGAGGAGGGCAGACCGGGCCGCTCGTCCAGCACCACCACATAGTTTTTAGGCACCAGGCCCACCATGCCACGTGAGTTCTTACACCTCCACCACTCTGGGTCGTTCTCAGGCTTCTCCACCACCTCCATGACCTCTCCCTTCTCAAAGTTCAGCTCTTCCTCTGTCACAGAGCTGAAGGGGTAGAGTGTTTGAACCAAGTGGAGCACTGCGCCGCGGCCGCCTGCACGACCATTGGCCAGCAAAGTCCCTTGAGAGCCTCCTTGGTAGCCCTGTGAGGAATCTCCCTCCTCTCTGTCATCGGCCCCGCCGAGGTCCTCCAGGACATAATTGGAGGGAAACCAGCCCACGCGGCCTCCCTGGCTGCCCCGCCACCAGCCGTCACTACACTTCTCCATCACCACCACCCTGGTGCCCTTGACCAGGGTCAGCTCGTCTTCCCTCTCTGCTGTGTAGGCAAACTTGACCACGGCGGGGATATTGAGGTCGTAGATCCTTTCAGCAGCTCCTCCTCCGCCCCCGCTGCCATTGGAGGGGTACTCTGTGTCTGAGCTTGGCGTTGGGGAAGCATCGCGGGCACTTGTCTTCCTCTTGGTTTTTCCCAAACCTGCAGCATGGTCAGAGACAAACAAGAATGACATGAAAAATGTTTTTTTGTATTTTCTCATTTGCTTTAAATGAACTTTAAACCCACATTTATTGATTTTTTTTGGCCACAACTGTAAACACAACATTCACACATTCTCAACCTATAATTTAATACGGCAAACTTGTTTGCAAACAGCTGCTTATTTCCATGTTCAGCACACATGGAGCAGCATTAGCATTCATTTGGTATCAGGCAGGTCTAATATTCATTCCCTTTTTAGTTCTGTTTTGCTCTCCCAAATGCTTCACTATGTTCACTAGCTATACACTAATTTTGTCTGTCTGCCCTTTGATAATGCCACCATACATTACTGTGCACACCAGAGATTTTTTCCACTGAAAACAGCTGTCTGATGGAAGTGGTAAGAGTGAACCAAAACAGTTACATTGCAAGCTGTAAAATAAAACCAGTGAGCTGAAGACACTCCGTAGAGTTGATGGGAGCTGCAGAGACAAGTGCTTATTCTCTCTGGGTTTGTCACTACAACCAACTCCTTTCACAAGCAGTCATTTGATCCGTTGTTATTATGAAAATATTGTAGCGGCTTTAAAGGAATCATATTTTTTGAAGTGGGGTTGTATGAGGTACTTATCCATAGTCAGTATTACCTACAGTAGATGGCAGTCAGTGCACCCAGAGTTTGGAGAAGCACGCAGGACTACTGCCATGGAAGAAAAGTAATTTACTGCTGTGGATGGGCACAGCAGCAAAAAGTATTTTAGTCACCTAAAGAGGACATCCCTTTCAAACAGGGGATGGAAGCTGTTATATCACTCTCTTCAAAGTCACCAGACTCCTTTGACAAAAACAGTAATTTTACCTCCCAAAACACAAGAGCTGCTCATCTACCACTGCCTCCATTGGTTAGTTAGGGTGGTTTCAGACCTAGAGTTGTCTCCTTTGGTCCGAATCAGGGACTAATTTAGTTACAAACTTGAATAATTGCCTAGAGTTGGTTCGTGTCCTCGCAACAGCATTTATTAGCGAACCAGATAAAATGCCTTGCACGAGAAAGCTGCTCTTGATTGGTCAGAATTTCCATGTGGGAAAAATCCAGCAAGTAAGCGTTGAAGAAGAGTCCACTTGCAAGATAAATGGGACACTTTCTAATGTCACAATGGAGGGACAACTACGCAGGTTGATTTTAGCGCTGCTCATCGTGGACTATATTGCTGTCATTGTTCATTTTAGTCAAACCATACAGTTTGAAAACAAGGCGCGGCTCCAACTAGAAAACAATGTTTTGATGCATTGGATGTGCTGAATGTGCATATTAAGGCAGTACAGGAGGAGGTGCACATTAATAATCCTCCAGGACTGTAACATGCTCATGTTTAACCCAAACAATGTGTCATGTGACTGCAGTTGGTTCAGCTCGAGATCGGAACACGTTCTCACCACAAACGAACCGCACCAGAGTTTGTTTGTAACCAGATCGAGACCACCTCTTCAAGAAGGTCTCGGTGTGGTTGTTTTGGTGCACACCTGAGTGTGATTGATGTGCTCACACCTGCCCAAAGGAACTGCACTTAGGGGGCAAACAAACTTGATTTTGATTGAACCAACCAAGTGGCAGGTGTGAAAACACCCTTGGTTTGTGTTGTTGTGTGACTTTGGTGTTTTAAAGGGTTAGGTTGGATTTACCAAATTACACAATAACACAAACAAACCAACAGACAGAGGCAGTGGTAGACCAGCAGCTTCCGTGTTCTGTGAGGTAAAAATTGTGTTTTTGTCAAAGGAGTTTGGTGGCTTTAAAGAGAGCATTGGTGGGTATAATAGCCTCGCGTGACCAACCTCCCTTACTTCGGAATGGGAGTCTGAGGACATTCGTCTTTCGTTTTGTAATAGAAATGGGCGGGGATATCCAGACCACGTGACGGCGTTGCCATAGGTACGGCACGCTGTAAATCCTTAATTTTTCCAGTCTTGTGGACGGTGCAGCTCTGCAATATAGCTGAATCAAATTAAATCATATACATTTTAATCTCCTTTTCTGTTGTACAACAGAGAACAATTCGGGGAACAGCAATTCCGGTGTAGGCGGATGTAAGGCAAAGCTAATCAGCCGTTGGTCGAGGAAATACGGCGTACACGGATTTGGATCCAATCACAACACTACCGCTGGGAGCCAGCGCTAGTTCTATTACAACTTTCCTATGGGAATGTCCAAAGATAACAGAGTCAGCCAGTGTGCTGACGTCATCGGCGTCTGTGTAACTATGGGTATAACTGCTTTAGGTCCCTGTCAGAAAGAACTGCCCCTGTCCAAAGCAGCACATCGCTTAGCTTCCATGGTGGTGCTCCTGTCTCCTTCTCCAAACTTGGGGCAAGCCGACTGACAACTACATTATGTAACAGACTGACTATGGAAGATAATAAGAACCACATACAACCCCACGTCAAAAATTCCGAACTATCTCTTTAAACTTGAAACGTATGCTCCAAACACATTAGGGCAGTGGTGAAAGGCTGTGAAGACTGAAAGCAGGTTTTAGAAAGCAGGGAAAGGCCTGAGCTCCGCAGGGAGAGGAGGCAGTTTAGGTCAGCAGGAAACTAATTGAGGCTGCAAGTTGCACTCATGGGCCCTCAGAAGCATGAAAACTACTTTAGAAATAGAGGATACAGGATATCCTATGAGAGACCTCAGCGGTGAAGGACAGATCGATACTCCTGATAATAGAATTAACACAGAGGTGCACACATCCACTTCACCGAGCGCCCCATGTCCTGTTACTCATACACAATGAAATGAAAGCTCGTTATCTAGTTGGTATTCTGTCGACACTATCTCTACGCCATATACACATCTATACTAATCAAAAGGCTGAAAATAGGTGGTGTAGACAGGGAATGAAAAGTGGAGCAGGCACCATGGGCTTGATAATGACAAGCACAGCCAGGATCAAAGTCTCCGCCTGTCTTACCTGTCTTTGACTTTTTCATCCATGTACTTTCAAAGACGCCTTTAAACATGTGTTTGCACACTTCAATGAGCCCTTAAGTTTCTAAAGTATCTCAGCTGAGCGTAACCAAGGAGGTCTCCTCTCCAAATTCATGTTAAAATAATAATGATACACTACGTGACAACATTTAAACCACTCACTTGACAGTTGAGGCTCATGTGTGCTACTAATAACTGGAGTGAGTTTCTTGACAGCTAATCACCCAACTTCCCCTCACAGAGCCCACTGAAATGCCACAGAAATGTCATTGCAGAATACAACATTTACATTGTTTGGGAAACTGCTAGGTTCACACAGAGTAGCATGAAACTTGTTGGCAGAGGGGAGAGGAAGAGGAGGGGAGCTGTGAAGAAAGACGAGGAGTCCCTTGGCAGCTGTTTCTCACACAAACAGTAGACCAAGCACATCAGAGGCCACAGCTGACAAAAACGCAAAGAAGAAGGATGAGACAGGAATATCAAGCGGATCATGTTTATGGATAGTGTGCATCCTACATATTTGATAGCTTTGTGTATCTATATGTGTGTGTGTGTTTGTGTGAGTCTGCATTTCCTGACTGTGTGCCAAAGACAAAGGTTGACTTTTAGACCTACTTCAGGTAGTCCCTTAGGAAAAGTAAGATAGAGTGTCGCCGTCACTGGGTTAAGAAGAAGGACACACAAGAAGGCAGCAAACACTCACTCGAGCAAAGTGAGAACACTTAAACACACACACACACACACACACACACACACACCTTTCTTCTTCTTCACTCATTTCCACTTCAAGGCATTGGCCTGCTGGTTAGAGCAGCAGCCGGCTATATACCCTCCTCCCACACATTCGCTCCCAACGTTCACCTACCACTTCATCTTGTGGGGGGAGACGAGATTTCCAAGCCCAGAGGACTTCAACTCAGAGGGAAGTCAGTTGATGAAAGCAACGATGACTGCATGTTGCAGCATATTGCTTCACTACATAGCTTACAGTGGAGGGCAGTTGTGTAAGTTACTGTAATAAACGAGTGCACACAATACCAAACCACCCACCAGTCACGTTTAAGTGTTTGGAGTAATGAAAAAGCCCATCCGGGCCCTTAAATGAAGAATCAGCACTGTGTCAGCGAGTGCTGTGATTTAAACGAGTACTTTGAATGAATTACAGATAAACTATGTGACCCTAGCAGTGATGCACTGTTCTCAATATTCTGCAAGCGCCACAGGGTGATAATCTAATGCATCACTGTGTGTAAAACCAGTAAAACCTGCCAAAACGCTCCAGGAGACAAATTACATTAAATTAGAACTAGAGACAATCTTGCGACAGGATCACTCTGCTCGCAATACACAAAGCCTTCATTTTGGTCTCAACCACATTTCATTACTGCATCTTGCACTGTTGTGACACTATGGCAGTGACAAAATCTGTCCCCAAACAGACTGACAGACACGTAAACACCTGGCAGAATACTCAAAACCACTTCTGTTCTGCTACTGTAGGTGTCAGCAAGACCACATTTTGCCACAAAGACACACACAGACTCACAGGGTGAAAAGAATACCAGCTGTCTCAATGTCATTGCGACTGGTTATAAAAGACGTGTCACAAGAATTCTCAAAGTATTGGTTCAAACTGCTACGGAATTTTAAAAAAAGAGAATATTTTGGCATTTTGCCTTTATTAAATGCATTTTTTTTATAGGGCGGCACGGTGGTGTGGTGGTTAGCACTCTCGCCTCACAGCAAGAGGGTTGCCGGTTCGATCCCGGGCGTGGGAGCCCTTCTGTGTGGAGTTTGCATGTTCTCCCCGTGTCAGCGTGGGTTCTGCATTTATGTTGAGATACAGTTGAACAACATGCCCACATAATGCTAACATGCACATGTTAAGCCCTTATAATATTTACCAAAGTCACAATCTACCCAACAACTTAGCATGCTAATATTTGCAAATTAGCACTTAAGTTGAGCATAAACACTCACTGGCCACCTGTTCAACTGCCCATTAATGCAAATAGCTAATCAGCCAATCACTTGACAGCAGCTCAATGCATTAAGGCATGTAGACCTGGTCAAGAAGACCTGCTGAAGTTCAAACTGAGCATCAGAATGGGGAAGAAAGGTGATTTAAGTGACTTTGAACGTGGCATGGTTGTTGGTGTCAGACGGGCTGGTCTGAGTATCTACTGGGATTTTCACACACAACCATCTCTAGGGTTTACAGAGGATGGTCCGAAAAAGAGGAAATATCCAGTGAGAAAATGCCTTGTTGATGCCAGAGGTCAGAGGAGAATGGCCAGACTGGTTCAAGATGATAGAAAGGCAACAGTAACTCAAATAACCACTGGTTACAACCAAGGTCTGCAGAAGACCATCTCTGAACCAACAACACGTCCAACCTTGAAGCAGATGGGCTACAGCAGCAGAAGACCACACCAGGTGCCACTCCTGTCAGCTAACAACAGGAAACTGAGGCTACAGTTCACACAGGCTCACCAAAACTGGACAATAGAAGATTGGAAAAACGTTGCCTGGTCTGATGAGTCTGGATTTCTGCTGCCACATTCAGATGGTAGGGTCAGAATTTGGTGTAAACAACATGAAAGCATGGATCCATCCTGCCTTGTATCAACAGTTCAGGCTGGTGGTGGTGGTGTAATGGTGTGGGGGATATTTTCTTGGCACACTCTGGGCCCCTTAGTATCAACTGAGCATGATTTAAACACCACAGCCTCTATCTAATCTGTGCTACGAAGAATTAAGGCAGTTCTGAAGGCAAAAGGGGGTCCAACCAGGTACTAGCATGGTGTACCTAATAAAGTAAAAATAATTAGCCTGATAACTTGGCTGAGTTGTGTGGATTTAATGAGCGCTACCCATCACAATTTGGATGTAACTTTAGGTGTTAATGTTATTTCCATGGAGTCTAATGTTAGCTCGCATACTTGTTATTATTCAATTCCACACAAATGATGTTACTGATGTTAGCGCTCTGGGACTTCTCATGTTGCTGATGATTGCAACATGAGCTACACAACTAAAGTACCTGCTGACTTACCATTAATATTAGCCCCTGATGGTTCTGTTTTCTTAATGCTAAGATATATTATCAAGGGTAATACTGTCATAACCATGATGTCATTTAAAAAAATAGTTTTGGATTTGTTTTGGAAAACGAGACAAAATTGTATGAGTAAATTCAAGATGGGTGGAACATCTGTGATAGTTTACCTAATCTTAACTCAGTGTTTATTATCTGACTCCATTTCTGAATGAGAGAATTAGGGAAGAGCGAGGGAGTGCTTTTACAGCAGATTGAGGGATGTGTGAGATTTTTTTAAGTGCCCTGAACTGATGTCCCTCTTTCATTAACTTAGCATAAGTGCAATTACATTAATTCTAGGGTAAGTTTTTACCTACATCCTCGAGCTAAGGTCAGCTGTAAATCTACATTCTAAAGCATGCCCCTGGACCTCCTCAGGGGTTCGCATCTGTTTAACCTTTTGTGCCCCTGATGAGTTTGCTTGCCCAATAGTTGGCAAGGTATTTCAGTTTGGACCAAAGTGGTGGACTGACTGACTGACACACAAACATTGCATCTCTAGAGCTATGACAACAGCATGGCTAAAAAACATGGAAAGTAAGTATTATATGCAACAGAGGTCACATGCCGGAATCAAACTGGGGCTGTGCTGATACGCTGCACTTGTCTTCGATCTCTAGGCAACCTCACAAATCTCAAATTCTTAACAAAATATACTTACGGTAACTCTTGTATAGGGCTGGGTGTTACTTAAAAAATTATTCTACCAGTATCCTTTAAAAGATTCGGATACCAGTAGAGTATCTGAATTTATAACTGTAATGTGAATGAGGTGCCGAATGTTTTGGCGACATCTCGGGATGCTTAACTGCCAACTCCATCAAAAAAACGCGCGACTTCACTACACCCCACACCACAGACTGTATGTGTTGCGGCGATCTGCCCGGAAGTGTGACAGCGGCCGTGCTGCTCCGTGCCCGTAACGGCGGGCGCGCGTGATGCTCCACGGTGCGCCTCAACAGGTGAGAGCAATCAGTCTAATTAGCAGCACACGCCATGAGCTCAGAACAATAAGCGACACACCAGTCATTCGGCTGTGTGCAACGGAGCTGAGGACAGCAGAAACATTCACTAAAGAAGCATTTCACAGATCAAACGCATGGGAAAAGGACTCAAACCAAAAGGGCTACCGGTAAGCTCACGTTAACTAGACTGTGGCTGTGACTCTGGCTGTGTTGAAGTATTGTATTTGGGCAAATGAACTGTGCTGTCTGTTATTGATTTGGGTTTAACATTGTTTATGTGGGTAGAGTTAAAGTTAGCAGTTGTGATTGTAATCGGCTAAAATATTTAGATACTTAATTTGTGCCTATTTCTTTGGGTTACCTACCTTATTTATCATAAAATATTTGTTTAATTTGTAAAGCAAATAGTGGCCCAATTAGTTTGCTTAAAACCTTGTTTAAATAGATAAATTAAAGTGCACAAATAGGCTAGTATTTAAAATATAGCAAATTTTGCTTTATTAACATTTGAAGGGAAAATATTTAATTTATGTATAAAAATAAAAGTATTTCTGTTCAAAAATGGTTGTGTTAAAGTCTACAGTAAAATCAGTTTAAAATACTTGATTTCATTTAAGTTAAAAAAATGAGTGTTTAGTTTAAAATTGTGATAGAAATACATGTCATATCTAAAGTCTGTATGAACTATACATCTGTATAAAATGTAGGTTAAAACATAAGGTAAAATGGGTTAATTTAAAAGTAAATGGTTCTAAAAGTAGAACTAGGTTTCTGTTTATTCAATGCCTAATTTTACACATTACTTACCTGGATTGATTTATTGAAATAATAGGTAATGCGTGTTTAAAATATACTTACCTTTACCTAATTAAATGCACTTACCTGAAAAATGTGTTTAAATGTACTTACCTTGTTTGATGGAAAATGCTGAATTTTATTCATATTGGTTTTATTCTTTTGTGTTTAATGGTTTTTCACCTTCCTTGTTACTGGTTAAATAAACCGAAGAATGAGTGAAATCCTGTGTCTGGTCAAGTCCTTCCTTTTTCAAGCGTGGGAAGCCATGGCATTTTGAATACACTTGACAGTATGGGTTGCCAATGCTGCTGCGGGAATGTGAGCTCTGCACCAGCGACAGTTGTGAGCGCTTGCCCAGCTGCACACAAACCATGGCAGAGCTAACTGTTAGCATCAGCTAACAATACCTAACAGCTATTAATGGGTTTAACAACAGAGTTGAGCCATTTCCGTGTCGGTGTGTGAGTTTGTCGTGACCCTTTAGTGGCTACTGATGCTAGCTACTGTTGCCTATGTTAGTTTGTGCTAAACGACCTTGAACTGACGGCTCACGGAGACAGCAGCAACGTTGAGTTTGGGCTGTTTAACAGCAAAGTGTTGGATGTTAGCCACTGCTGCGTTAGCTTATGCAAAGTGGGCAGATGAACAACAGCAACAGAAAGTATGCTGGTATGCTGGGGAGTCGGGACGGTCTGGGATTGAACCACTGGGACAAAAAGGATCGACTGCAGGTATTGTTTGACTGGAAGACATTTCGATACTACTTCATACTGGGTTATTTCGGTTGATACCTTAAAGGTATCAAGTACAGATACACAGCCCTACTATGTATGAATAATCAAACAATGTACCCCTGATAGCTGCTACACCCCAAGCTCTGTTAAGATCATGAGGATTCTGGAGGCGTCAGTAGAAGTCTAAGCTCTTATTAAGGGCTTTCAAAGTACAGTAGACCTCATTTTATGCTTTACACAGCCACACATTACTGCTCCTTTTGCAGCTTGTTTAAGCAAGAAACTGTGCTGTTTCACTCAACACTTAAAATCACTATGTTTATTAGAAAGTACTGGGTAAAATGGACTGCAGGGATATAATGCTGTTTGACCTGAGGACTGGACAGAGTGCTTTCAAGCACCTCACACTCACCCACGCACACTCACACTGCGACTGCAGTAAAAACGAGTGGACAAACATCTAACTTCCCAGTTTCTTGTGCTGATAAGTACTGGCCCAGATTCAGCAATGAGTAGGACCTTTGCTGAATTCTTTCACCCATTACTGTCTTTATTTCCTGCGAGACGAAACTGGGGCACAAAGCAGCATGGAGCCATTTACAATTCAGTTCTGCTTGCAAGAATGTCAATGATACAACCACATTAAAGCAGCCTAAATAAGGAGGAGCTGGAGATAACAGTGATCACAGACTATCTGCGAGGTCCATAATCACAATGTGGACTTACTGAAGAGAGAAAGAGAGAAAAAGAGCCAGGCAGGATGAAGTAATCACGCTCTCAACCAATCAGAATCTCTATTCAAGTGTGTGAGTAAGTTCCATTAGCCCCTGACCTCACCTATTGCTCATCACCTCATCATGAAAATGTTCTCGCCTATTGGATTTGATCAGGCTTTTAACACTAAAGAGCTACTGGCTGGAAGCACACTACTTAGACTCAAATGGAACTAGGCCATAATGTTGGAGTCGATATATAACAATGTCAGGGGCAGGGAGGTAATCTATCATTTCAGCACAACCATTAGGCTGCTGATTTCTCCACTAATCAATCTACTGATCATAGAAAAGACCTACAGTGACATAGAACAGGGCTGATGGAGCAGTGTGGACGAGGGGGAGATGCATGTTGTCTGAACACAATGAACCCTGGTGAGGGTGACAGTGGCAGGCTGTGCCACGCTGGCCCACATAAAGCCGCAGAGTTTCCCCGAGGGCTGGTATCCACAGAGCCGAGAGGAATCAGTGCATTAGACCAGACCCCCCTCAGCTCCCTCTAACCAATATTTCTGCCTCTCAGGGTCACACAGTTACTATTTTTATTACAACTGAACTTCTTGATCATTCTGTCTTGTTAGAATCCCTACCACGCTTCTATTTTCTCCCCCATGTCCACTCTCTTTCTCTCTCCCTCTTCTACCAGCCTGACTGATGCTAGAAATGTCCAAACAGATGAATTTCTGTGCCAGGCTCCATCCTGCTCTTTTCCTGCGACAAAAAGTAGAGCAAGCTGATCATTTTAATCTTAATTATGTCATTCTTTACTTGAACGTCTCACCAAATCTTCCCAATTTCGCACACATTTTTAACTGATGCCATCTCATTCTGTCACGGCTGCTTTTTGCCGTCACCTCTGTGGCATCAGCAGTCTACAGGTGATTAAGGGCTTCAGTAGACCCAGCAATTTTGTGATCCTTCCCTCAAATTCAAAATCATAAAAACAAATTAGATCACAAGCTGCTGGGAAGCCTTATGAGATAATCTGTCTCACTTTCAGTCATAATAAATTAAACCAATTTCTCGATGCCTGAGTGACATAAACAAAGATGTTTTGAAGCCGCGGCTGAATGCTCAGAGGCAACAGCTGCACCAAAGAGCTCGCCGGCAAATATCAAAATAACAACGGACAAGATAATTGTGTTGGGAAACTGGTAAAGTCACTGCTTATTGACTTGTGGGGGAGCGATGTGTCATACACACACTGCTACTACTACTGCAAGGCAAGCTCTGGTTTATGCACAAGCTACTGGGTATAAATTACGCTCTAACACTTAGGTGTGTGTACATGTTTCTATCACCCTGTAACAAATGAAACATGTATTTTGACGACCTGGGAATGAGACTCAACAATAAGGTTGGGTACCGAATAGGGCTGCCCCCTAATAGTCAACCAAATGTTAGTCGACCATAAAGGTCATTAGTTGGCAAGACTTCAATGGTTGCTTAGTCACAGAAAAAAATGAATAAATAAAAAATAAAACAAATGTGAAACTCAGGAGCTGTGCCTTGTCAAAATAAATCAAAACCTATATGACTGGACCATGTGGGAATTTATTTGAGGAGACAGACACAGGAAGTGGCCATGCTCAGCAGTCAGACAGGAGTCATGTTACAAACCAATCACAGCCGACAGATATCTTTCCCTTCTGTAAATATTCAGTCTGATAAATATGGAAAAGTTGATCATGTTAGTGCAGGGCTACCCAGAGCTTTACATCTGTCCCAAGGACGATAGGCCTCCACACTTATAAACAGCGCTGGGAAGAATATCAGCTCTGCTCTCAGGATTTCAGATAAACAGGCTATGATACGGTGCTTTTTAAGGTTGCTAAGCAACCTCTGACGCAACCTACAGCTGCGTTCTTGTAAGGTGGCACAAAACAGGCACAACAATAGGGCCCAGCGTCCAACCTCACATTTTCCAGTCAGTTAAAGACGTAACATGTGTACAGCGCCTAATTTCCAGGGCTGCGACCTGCGGTTATTCCACAGGCTAGTTAATAACACGTCGGGCAGGAAATCCAAAGTGTGGGATCATTTTGAGAAGGTGATGGATGAGCCCAAGGTGATATGTAAACTCATCTTCATTGGTCGACTACAAACATGAAGTATCATCTGAAACATGGGAGTAGCTACATGCCCGTTAGCCACTTAGCACAATCAAGTACTGAGGCGTCTTAATTTGACAAGTTGTGTAATTAAAGATTCATTGTTTTGTTTTTGTTTTAAACCAGGCAGCCTATTTTGAAACGTGCATCATATGTGTATTCTTTGTTTCTCTGAAATTACATGCTGGTCCTGCTTTACTAGTTGATTGTGATGGGGGTGGAAAGTTATGACACAAAGATGACTTTGTGAAGAGAGACCTTTATAACTGTCACTGGGTGCATATAAAAGCCATCTCTCCTATGTAACCATTTAATTTTCCTAGATGCTTAATATCTTTAATGATGGCTATAAAAGAACAGTAGCTTATTAATAGCCTGTTTAGCTTTTCATGTCTAATGCCATAAAAGTAAAAATAACTCTTGAGCTACTTCCACTCATAATATATGCACTGATAGCCCCTCTCATGAGTTGGAAGCTATGGCTGCACACATGGTCTAATGTATTCAAGTCATGACTGGGGACTGAGACAGTGTGCTGACAGCTGAGAGCAACGGCCAACTCAACAGGATCCCTGGAGTGCACTGTGACAGCTCCCAGCAGAGACACAGTGAGGGAATCATTTCACTTCTGAGAGGATTCACACATGCATGCACACAAACTGACCACTGTTTGTGACCACATCTCATCTCCTCTACAAGGAAGCACGAAGTACTGTAACGGAAGAGCAGAGATTTCCACTTCCACTGAAAACAGTCTACTAATTAGGACTCTAATGGTTGGTGTATTCATACCAAACTGTCAGGGTACAGGGGTCACGGTCTGTTGTACAGAACAGCACACAGAACCCATGTATGTAGATTGAGGCTTGTTATGTCAAACCGCAGTTCACCATTGGAGACTTAAAGCTGCATGCCATTAACAGCATGTGCTGAGGTTAGCACAACAAGCTGATTGGTGTGTGAGTCAGTCACACCATGGTGAGCACCACAGGCGGGAGTAAGTCACACATTGTGCAAGTTACATGGAAGTCTCAAGTCTTAACCCTGAAGTGTCAAGACAGTTCCAAGTTACTGTCGTGACAATCAAGCAAGTCACAAGTCAAGCCTTATATCAAGTCAGGTCATATGAAATTCTGATTATCTTATGAAACATTAGCTTTCTAGCTATCGTCTGACAGATCAATAAGCTAATAAGTTAACTAAAAGACCTCTGTAGCTTCCTTTGTGAGTTTTGTAGTTACGGATGAAGGTGGTTGTTGTAGTGGTGATGTCACAAACTTTTGAGCTGTAGACCTTGAATATCGCTGCTCGCATACAAAAAATCTATATATCTATATTTATCTATATCTATCTACATATATAAATCAACAGGTGATTTCCTTCTTTTACTTCTTCTTTTTTTGGCAAAATCCTCAATGACTGAGTTGTTTTTATTTTACACCTGGACCTTTATGCTCTGCCATTTCTCCTCTAATCATCACACTGTAACCTGTGACAGGCTTTATGATACCATAACTATCGCACATTCACAGATATGTATTTTTTGTGACTCCTGTGTGCACATGGCAAGAGAGAAGAGGGAGAGACACTGTGCAGCAAGTCACTAAAAGAATCTTAGAAGTCCATGGCTGTTCATAAAACATTCAGGACGCCACAGTTTATTCCACACTACTGAAGCTGCTCCCCTTTTTGGAACCACCGCGGTGTCGGTAATAATTTCGCTATCAGCCATGCATGTTGTTGCCGTGGTTAACTGTAAGACGTCAAATGTCAACAAGTCGAAATATTGCGAGTATCACAAGATGAATTTTTCATATGGTATTGAAAAACATACCAGTATTATCGTGAACGAGATGATATGGCACACCTCTAGTCTCAAGTCACGGACACCAAGTAAAAGTCTTTTATCACTGCTAGTCAAGCAAGTCTCAAGTCCTCAAAAGTCATGTGACTCGTGTCCCCAACCTTTGTCGAGCACAAATGTGACACCAGAGCTGGAAGTCCCGCCTGCGGTTTTCTGGTCGGCCACACCAGCAACAGAGATAGAGTTGTGTTTAAGACAAGGACACCTTGTCAGCCTTGCTACACCGTTGTAGGGTCTGTGAATGGAAACACATCCAACATGCTAACGCACGTTCAACGGCATGTGTTGATACCCAGGATGATAATGTTTGGGTGCTTTGAATGTTTAAAATCAGCCAAGGCAAAGCTATTTGTAACACTCCTCCTGATGCACAAGTTTAATTTTTTATTAATAAACAGATTTTGTATTTTCGATTTCAAAGCACAACAGATGCTTTTCTGTTTTATAGCCTGTGGTGACATATTGCCTTTTGGAAAAGTGCTTATTTGGTGTTCATACAGAGTATTACAGAAGTGCTTGAAATATTCCTTGTTTTTATAATGAAAATAGTTTATCAAAGTTGCCTGTGGGCAAAATGTTACCTCAGTCCCCAGCAAGAGGATTGTGGCATTTGCACTACCGTCTGTTCAAAATAAATGAAAAGAAATAGATCCCTATGCTTTCGGTTCTTTTTTTCGAGCTGTTAATTTTGTGTTCCGTTAACACCCCTACTACTCACATTAAACTCAAACACACAGGCGACCTTTTAACCTCTAAGCAGAGTGAAACTAAATTATTCTTCTTACCCAGTGTGTCTTTGATGTTCTTCACCAGTGAGCCTTTCTTCAGGCTGTTCTTGCGCTCCACGTAGTTCGATGGCACGTACCCCGTTTGGTTGGCGGCGTTGCGGACACGCCACCAGGTCTTTGAGTCGTCCAGGAGGAAGAGACGCTCATTTTTACGGATGTCAAGTTCCTGGTCCTGCTGGGCCGTGTAGTCCCACTTGGCTACAACAATCACCTCCTCTGTCATCTTTCATGGAGTCCTCCTGGGGAGAAGAACAGGACTGGGGTCAGACAAGGAGTAATGCACTTCCATATAGAGGTATACAGCATCTGCAAAGTGATTACTAGCATGGGAACAATTTATAACAGGGTAAAGATTACAAGACAAGTCACTTATTCTGGTTCAGATGACCACTTATGGGGCAAATAGGTTCATCATGGGTACCTGAATGAATTAGTGATGAATTTATTAAGAAATACTGTGTGTGAATGACTTACTGACTAGATTCAGTAGATAGTATACATCTCAAAATGAACACAAAGTTATCCTTGAATTCACTGATGATCTGTTGTGCTAAATAATGAATAATACTGGGCATAAACCTCAATACAAGACTGCCTACCAAAAGTATTATTTGTCTGTAAATGTACTAATAACTTTCAAGTTTCAAGGCTATTCCAGAGCTGAGGAGCAGCTAGAAAACACCCTGTCCTCGACCTTTTTCTCCACTAACAGGTCACAGCCACATATTACCATGGGTGAATCTGAGGGGTCTGGTGGTGCTACAAGGGGTAAAGTTCTCAGATATATGTAGGGGCAAGACCATGGAGAGACTTGTGGACAATTAAAAGGATTTTGAAGTTTATCCAAACAAGAACACTAACAATGTTAGTGCCAACAAGCACTAAAATTCTGCGTCTGCGTGAGAGGAAAAAACTCTCCATACCAGCACGCAGCTATACTCTGTATTCATCATCAACAAAGGAAAACCAGAAGATCGACAGGATGGATTCAAGACGGTAGTTAGCCAGTTAGCACATTAACAACACAACCTGATGTTTAAAGAACAATAACATTTACCGTGTAACAGTGAACAACAGCGCTAACACTTAGAAAATGTTTTTGCCAATGAGCATAACGGCTAAAAACATAATCTTACCTAATATAAAAAGTTTGTTTTGATTTCACACTCTTGACTTTAGCCATTTTGTTTACTTTCCTCACTTCCATTTCTCGCAGTCTAACTGCCAATCAGAGGGATTTCAACCACTAACTGAAGCGGCCGAAATAAAAGCAGTCAAGGACTGACAAGTGCCAAATGCGTGGGACATACCGCAAAAACTAGGGAGACAGATGCTAGTCAACGGCACGACACTGACCAACAGCTGGGCGTCAACTTAGTGTGCCAGGGCCCTAAGGGATGCAAGGATAGTGGTGATGTGGTCTTGTTTCTTGGACTTTGCCAATAACTGGGCAGCAGCGTTTTGAATCAGTTTTAAACAAGAGATGGTGGCATGAGGATGATAGGGGGAGTTACAGTAGTACAGCCTGGGTTATATTAGTGCATGAATGACTGGTTCTAGATCAGAGGCCAGAAAATGCCTAATTTTGGAGAAGGCTCTAAGTTGGAAGAAGCTGGACCTGACAACATACTCCACCTTCCTGTTAAAACTTGGATCACCATCAAATATAACAGCCAGATTCTTAGCGTGTGGTTTGATGTAGGCGGAAAGGTGACTGAGGTTATGGGCAGTAACAGTGGCATGGTGTAAGAGGCCAAAAACTAGGATCTCTGTTTTGTCCTCATTTAAATGCAGGAAATTATGAGCCCACCAGTATTATTCCTAACGAACAGGATATATTCAAGGTGTGTGTGCAAGGCTCAGTTTTGCTGTGACAAGTGACAAGTCATTACAAATTAATCCATATCCATCCATGCACACAATTTTTAAACCGCTTATCCCAGCTCACATTGAGTATTAGACGGTTTGCCAGTCCATCACAGAGCTAAATTACATAACCTAGACCTAAATATGAGTTTAAAGTTGGGGGAATAATCAGCCCCTAACTGGCACTAAAACTGATAAATCCTTGGATGAAGATTATGGCAAAATCCACATAATCGTCTATCTGTGTGACAATTATAAAACATATAGGACCCACATGCACAACACACTCCTGAAGAAGATAACAAGTGACTGTTTCAAACACAATAAGGCCAACAGGTTTCAGGACAGTTGCTCTAAAATGCAACATTCGAGCCAAAAAAAGCCCTTTTGAAAAGGTTTCTTTGGTCGTGAGCAGCACAAACACACAAAATCAATTTATGTGCTCATTCAGCATGCTCTCTCTCTCTCTCACACACACACACACACACAAACACACACTCACAGAACCTTGCCTATTAGTTTTTGAGACAGACAGTGAGCGATTACACGCTCTATTTCACTGGGCCTTAGGTGAGGTGATCTGACATGGGTTTGTTAGACCACCTTAACTGCTGAGGAATTACACGAATCTGTTCACAGGACAGCCACATGGGAAAATTGTCTATTTAGGAACATGCATGAAGGGATCTGGAAAGTTCACTCCAATTTAGTTTCTGCGAAAACCCTTTCTGTGACAAAAGGCGTCTCACGGTATGAGAACTATCCGAGCAATCCGGTTTATATTTAGCTCAGCGCCGAGTTAACAGTCTGCAGCTGGAAACAAGATCACAGGAATAAATAAAGGCAGTAAAAAGGATGCAGATGAAAAGGCACTCTCTATGAGTAATTTTAACGATACAGGATGAATAGTCGTGTTTTAAAGTCTTTATGTCTGCAATTGCTCAACTTGAAAAATCAAATAAAACTGTCTATTGTGCATCTAATCTTGAATGAGGCGATCAGGAGCTTTTGTGAGACGCTGTGATTTATGGCAACAACACGCTTCAGGAACTGACACTTAAATATCGCTACAACATAATTACATGCAATAGATAATTTTCATAGAGCTGTTTAATAATGGTGCTAGGTTAAGATATTTATAACATTTACTGTTTCCGTTGCAAAAATAGGTGAACGCGAAAAAATAATATTGATATCTTAAGGGAAAAAAAGCAGGTGGGCAAGTCTATATTTAGAATATGTGCACACAAATACAGATTTTTTTCCACAGACTAGACATAAGGAGAGAAAAAACACACACACATTTAAGATGCTGGGGGATTGTATATTCCCTGACTCATATTGTCATTTCCATTTTATTCTTTAATGAGAGGGTAGAGCACAGATAAAGCGTAACCACAAAAGAGAATTATGACTCATGAGAAGTGTAGCTGCACAAATTAGACCGTATAAAAAGATTCCATTACTGGTGGAAAGATTGATATCTTCTGTGTAGGCTACATTTTATGAAATGCAAATGGGAGCACTCTGCAGCGCTGCCTGTTTTTTCAACCCAAGATATTCAATCCCACTTCAATTAGGCCACAACCACGGAGACAGCGCAGCCATCGCTGAATACATTCTTACAGTTATAGTCACAACCGAGAGCGGGGCTGTGTGTCGCTGCATGAGAGTGTCTAATAGCAGCTTTCTATCTCTACAACAAGCAGTAAAAAATTCAAGTGCAACAGCTTGCATAGTACGACGCCGCAATTGTGAATGTGCCTCTGCTTGCCGTCACTAAAGCTGTCAAACTGGATTTCTTTACAGGCCAGGACAGGGACAGCAGAGGAGGGGAGAGGAGGCAGAGGAGGAGGGAGTTGTGAAACGCACCACAGAGAGAGTTTATGTCAAGTTAACCATAACTTACTCAACTTTCTATTATGTGACAACTTTTACTGCAGCAACAAAGGTAGCAGAGGGAAGCTGGTGGTAGGGTCAGCTCACCATGCAGGACAAGACAAGAAAGGCAGCAGCTGTGATTCTTTGGAGAGCACAGAAAATAGAACTGAAGGGGCAGATTTATGACAAGATGAGGGACGGTGACGTCAACTCTTCCAGGAGACAGGAGGTATGTGAACGTGCTGCAGCCTCTATCCGCCCCGGGCTACAGCTGCTGGATTAGACCAGCCTATTACTTTCCTTCTCTTTTATTGCATTTATTCCTCCTGGTGAGGATGGATGGATGAGCAAACCTGATGATGTCTGTTGGGAAAATGCTCCGAGGTATTTAGCTGTCACTACACTGAAACACAATGCAGAGCAGAAATGTCAATGGTATTAATTCCTGACGTTGTTTTTGCATTCTTGACGTTTCTCATTTTGCTCCTCTACGCAGCAAAGATTCAAAGATTCTTGCTGTCATGCAGACCTGAACGCTCCCCTCCAGCAAAAGCACTTTCACAACTGCAGTTTGGTTCATTTGGTCCAGACCAAGTTTAAAAATAACAATAATAATAATAACAAGGCTCTTAGTTCTGGTCTGATTTATGATCACACTGACTTTCTACAAACGAACCAATAACTGTAAACATGAAGTCATACAGCTATGAAGTCATCTAGCAGGTAACTCATTCACTGGGCAGTCTTGGTGATGTCATCCTGTATCATCAGTGCATAGACCACATTAGAAAACAATCTGGTGACTGACGGCAGGCCATGCTTGGCGTCACAGAGATCTCACTTTTTTGGCCAAACCCATTAACCAGCGCTGTTAAGACTAACTATTGTCATCGGTGGAACTCGGCTCGTGTTCAATGGCTGCGCAGCCTCCACCAGTCACGCAAATGAGCTGATCGGTGGGAACAGATCCAGAAGGGACCAGCTTTCTCTGGTCCCTTCTGGTGTGTGAGTGTGTCTAAGTGTGTTGTTCTTCATTTTAAGATGTATTTATATGATTTCTCTGGCTGACTTAGCACTATAGTCCATGACTGAGTGAATGCCACCACTTCCTGTTTCAAATTTAAAACCCTCGTGGGGTGGAGTGGGTGAAATCAGCCGATTAATTGGCAGTATTTTTTCTTTCTGCCCCAGACTATCATTATAGGTCTTTCAAAATCCACTATTGGTAAGCCTTTAAACTAAACCTGATTTTATGAATAACGACAGCCCCGACAAAAAAGAGGCATCTTTTACGGTAGCGATATGAGGGGATAGTTACTAGAGCTGGTTAGATTAAAAAAAAAAAAAAAAAGACAAGATAATATATCAGCTGCAATCAGCTTATATATGTCAGTACAGAAATGACAAACTAGGTTTGAGGTCATTTAGAAACAGTGTCACTATTACATAGTCTGTCCACCACAGAGCACTGATGTCTATTTTTACACTGTAAAAAGCTCAGTATGTATCTCTGTGACAATTTTTTTTTCAACATTTCTGCTTTATTTGACATTTACAGACAGACAGGAAAAGCAGAGGAGAGAGGGGGTGACATGCAGCAAGGGGTCTGGGCCGGACTCGTACCCAGGCTACTATGGTAAAGACTCTGCTTCGATAATATTTGCTCTATCCAGTGAGCTACCAGAGTTTAAAAATCTAAAGGATCCCTTTCAAGATTGAGTTATAAGTTTGTGTTAGAAAAAGGTCAGTCCTCAAAGGTTACTGTGTTTTCCATACATCAATTATAAGATCACTTTCTTGGCACTTCTTGGCCAGAAGACAGTAGAGGTGGGGGAAGGAATTGATGGGGCATAGTATCTCGATATTTTTGTGTGGCAATATCGTATCGTCACACAGTGCTAAGTATCGATTTTTTTATTATTCAAATTATTAATGTGACAGATACAAATTCAACTTAAAGTAGCCAACAAGAATAACATAATCAATTTCTCTTTAGGTCCACTAGATATATTGGACTGGCTGAAGTGAGACGAACAGACTGAAAACTAATCTTATTAGGTAAAACAGATGTTGACGAAGTTTTCCTTTGGGGACATAATTTACAGTTGAAAAAGCGTAAGAAATCGCAAAATATTTTATCGCAATACTCTGCATATTGCAACATATTTAAAATAACAATAATATTGGCACAGTGGTACAGTCGTTAGCACTGTCACCTGACGCGTCACAGCAAAAGGGTTCCTGGTTCAAACCCAGGGTAGGGGAGCCCTTCTGTGCAGAGTTTACATGTTCTTCCTGTGCCAATGTGGGTTTACTCCAGGTACTCCAGCTTCCTCCCACAGTCCAAAGACATGCAGGTTAATTGGTGACTCTAAATTGCCCGTAGGTGTGAATGTGAGCGTGAATGGTTGTCTGTCTCCACGTGTCAGCCCTGTGACGCATTAGCACCAGACCCTATCCAAACAGGTTAGGTGTGATCTCACTACACGATAAACCAATTGTTCTACCTTAGTGTCATTTCTTTACACTTGTGACTTCATGTAAATTGGTGGAATAACATGAGATTTTCTCCCATCCTAGCATGGGTACTTTGTCTCCCCTCACCCATGATACACGTTTCTCTGTCTCCTTGACAACCTTGCTCATTAGGCAGTGATGTGAATGCCATTCCAAATCAAGACCATCCTCCTCTATGGGCAATCATATATGTCAGAGCGACAGATATACCGTTCCTCATTCTGATGCCAGCCAACAGGTCGTGCCAATGAAACCCACGAGCTACTGAAAATCAATCCACAAGTCTCGTTTAAAACCATATGGGCTTCACTCAACCGTGGCTGAGAACTCGATCCACTACAGAGAACATTTTATGACATTCTTCATTTAATTAGAGCCACTAACTCAGTTTCCTTGATACGGTTAACAAACAGGTGGCTGAACACAAAAAAAAAAAAAAAAAAAAAAACGCTTTTCCTGTGGGAGAGCACACAAACACACACAAAGGAAAACAAACAGATTTGAGGGAGGCTGGGTTTAAAAAAAGAGAAAAGCCTCAGAGCTCATGCTCCTCGTGACCCCCCCATTCCTCTGCTGAGAGAGTTAAAAGAGGAAAGATGAGCGACAGACTGCTGAGCTGGGCTCCACCAGCACTTCACAACACCCTTCACTGAGGGGGGAACGCTCACAGGCTCTTTCAACACCACACAAAGAGAAAGGGAAAGTAAAAGAGGATTATAAAAAAGAAGGGATGTTTAAAGAAAAAAAAAGTCTGGCAGAGCTTTCTGTGTTTGGCGTTCAGGTCAAAGACGGACACAATTCAGCCAATGGGGGACATTTCCACCTCCCCCCGCTCCACTCCAGGCTGTTTGCAGCAGTTGCTTCTCACAGGAAGGAGGGCTGTTTTACTCCCTACTGGCAATCAGTCTGAAGCATTTGGAGTGGACTGAACAGCCTGAAACATGAGGAAGCCAGACTCACTCTGTTACAGCCACTGTGGACATGGCTGTGTGATTTAAAGAGGCCTAACGGTCTTCTTCACAGAATAATCTGTCTCTATCAACAAAACCCAGGCTACTGCAGAATTAGATGCCTCTCACATGCTGTCAATGTTAACGATGTTTTCCACATGTACGGCCGCTGCTGCTGCTGCCAAATCTCCCCCGTCACAAACAAAACCAAAAAAACAGAGTGACAGCTATATTGTGAAACAGGCACCCCAACACGCTCTCAATCTGTCACTCACACACACACCATTCATGCTGCTGTCTCGGTCACACACTCGCAGGCCCTAAACTGAGGGCGTGGTGTATGACATAAGCTCATCTGCCTCTCTGTGATGAGGTTGGCGGTTGCTCCTCTTCAGCTTCAGGGGGGGAAAATGGGTGCCATACAAGTGGGTTCCATCAAAAAGCCCGAAAACCATCTCATATACGACACCAAGAGGGTTTTCTCCGTCGGCTTAAAATAGGACTGAAAGGAAGGCACAGTCAGACCACACAGATAGCTCTATCTTCACCACGCCATATGACTGCAGACACAACAGGCTTCTTCATCAAACTCAGCTATTCTAAAACTGTGGTGAGAAGCACAATCTGAGCCTAGGACAGAATTGAGCTCCCTAAAAAGTCCAGCTCTCTGTTCCGATGACTTCAGATTGATTAGCATCAATCAACATAAAACTTTAAACTAGAGCTGCACGATTCTGACTAAAACTATCATCACAATTATTTTGATCAACACTGAGATCACGATTATATATATCATGATTATTCGTCGACAAAATATTTTCTTGCACGTTCACAATTTAAGGTCCAGTGTGTAGGATTTAGTGGCATTTAGCAGTGAGGTTGAGGAAGTGTAGGAGAACTACGGTGGCTGACAGGACAACACGAACACACATATGACCCTATCTAGAGCCAGTGTTTGATTAGTTCTGGGCTACTGTAGGAAGAACATGGCGGACTAAAGTAGGTCACAGGTTCATTCTGAATGGACCACAAGTGACAAACATGTCAAGTTTGTAACAAACACACTTCATTTTGAAGAACTGTGAATTCCCGGCACAGCGCTTTAATTTGATGTGCTGTTTCCTGCTGTTGAGTGACTGACTAATGGACAGCTACTTAAAAGTGACAGCAAACTAGCTCAAAGACTGTATGACGTTGAATATATTAAACTGTGTGGACCTTGAACTCATGACTAAGGAGAAATCTATACCAGCTGGAAACCCCTGTCCTGGAAGCATAATAGGGCTGGACAATGTATCCATGTTATTTTAGGTATTGTAATATCATAAGTGATGGCTTTTCCTGGTTTTAAAGGCTGTATTACAGTAAAGGATGTCATTTTCTAACCTTACCAGACTGTTCTAGCTGCTCTATTATTTGCCTTTACCCACTCAGTCATTATATCCACATTACTGATGATTATTTGTCAAATATTTCATTGTGTAAATATTTTGGGAAGGCACCAATAGTCAACCCTACCATATTGTTGCAATATTGAAATACTGAAAAACCCAACCCTAAACACTAGACACATATCTTTGGGTAAACAGAATGTGATTGCACTGGTTATTTTAGTCTGTCTCTGGGAGCTTGATTGATAGGGTGGACGTGTCTAACAGCATTGCTGTCATGGATGTCCGAGTCGATGCTGGACAAGGACGGGGATTCAGTGAGGTAAAATGGGCCTGCATTTGTATAGTGCCTTTCTCGTCATCCGACCACTCAAGGCGCTTTTTACACTACGAGTCACATTCACCCATTCACACACACATTCATACACTGGTGGCCGAGGCTACCATACAAGGTGCCACTTGCTCGAGGATACTTCAACATGCAGACAGGAGGCGGGGATCTACCTCTGAGCCACAGGTAATGGTGGCAACGTTACTCCTCCTGGTCTTCAGGCACTCATCTTACTATAGATTGTGGGTGTTTTTTCAGGTGGTTGAACAAGTTCGTCATGTTGCTTTGTGGTGCTGACACAAGTCTAGTACACGCGTCGCTTAGCATATGATTTGTTCTTGCTTGACATCACTCACCCTTAATCTGAAATACTTCCAAACAATGTATAATGATCTGTTTCGAGGGACTAGCTCTTCAACTTCTGCTCCAGACACACATATTTTTTTGCCCGTCTGCTCTCTGATGTATATAACTCTTCGACTCTGAACTGCAGCCACAACATTCAGGACTGTTTGTCATGGTGTAGCAGCAGCATGACAGCTGCCACGACTATTAGTTTAAAAAGCGCATGATTTGATATATAGCAATGTTCTACAAGTGAAGAATGCATTTTAAATGTTAATATCGCAGTCAGTCATGTTCATATAATTGTGGGAGGCAAAAATTGTGATCAAGATTAATATTCAATTAATTCTGCAGCCCTGCTTAAACCCATAATTACTAAATGTGAACACGTCCACACAAGTTATTACACTATGCAAATTAAATCAATGTTGTACGAGCACATGCTTCCAAGCTGCTTTCCCATTTAAGGTGCACAAAGTCATCTAAAAACGGAGAGAATTAAGTTGAAGTTTTAATTCAGCCTCAGTTGAATTCTTGCTGCTCTGGCACAAAAACACCTGATTGTCCTCATGAGTCTTACGAGCTGAGTTGGATCCCGACATTCAGCAGACAGATGGCTCTGACTTCACAAAAGAACAGCACTACTTAAGAGCACAAAATCATAACCAGCATGTTTACATGTATAAAAGCTTCTAATGTGCATATTAGTTTGTGTACTGATCACTGCTCATAATGATTTTGCTGAATGCCTTCAAAACGAGCAGTGATCTAAATGTTTTTGAAAGCTATTTTGTAGAAGAGCTTGGTAGGCTGGACTTTAAACACTAAATATGTCCATTGCAATCAAAATCAAATTTTGCCAAGCTCTGAAAGCTTCCACTAAATGTCTGATAAGATTTAAGTGTTGCTCACTTATTCCGTGATCAGCTTAATTCAATTTTACAGCTGTAATTTTAGTAAATTACTTGTAAAGCTGCTGCATTTAGATTCGTTTAACAGCTGAGAACTTAGAAAAACATGTTTATATTTTGCAAAGTATTAAAAAAAAGTGTTGTTTGGTGCTACAAGTCTGTAGTGGCAAAAAATCTCAGACACTACAAAGAAGAAGCCAAGAGCGTTAGGAAGCCAACTCAAATTTGTGCATGCTGTTAAACATTTTTGTTTCAGTGAATTCTCACAACACATTGTGACACTAGACTTAATATTTTTAGGGTTTGAACTGTTGGGAGAATAAAACAAGCAATTTGAGGACATCGTGTTTTAACGAAATGGGCGTCCATCACTTTTTTTCCATAGACTGTATTAAGATGGACGACATGATAGCTCCCCAAAAGTGAAGCCAAAAATTCTTGATCCCCCATCTGTTGGCTGGCTTCACCATAGGTCATAAACCTCAACCCCTCCATGTTAGTGGATGGGACATGGGACAAACTAAAAACTCAAAGTAAACGTCAAATAAATTTTTCCCAAAGATGGTTACTGTCATTATTTAAGTAGTTCCTATGACGCTGATATATGTTGAAGTGTTTGTTTTTCTACTAAGTTTAGTTATAACTACTAATTTTATGTTTAAAATTTAGGGATTTAGGTCATGATTGACAGCTTAGTGTGTCAATCAATGGTGCTGCTCGCGATTGGTTGGGCAGGTGTCCAAGTAGGAATGTAAACCCATGGGAATTGCTACTGCGCTGACTCTGGCTCCAAATTATGTCACCATCACGAGATGGCAGCAGCCATATCTGGGACATTTTGGCTTCAGTTTTGTGCAGTGGGGATACTTGGAGACGCGTTGTCCATCTTTATAAATAGTCTATACCATTTTCTGACATTTTATAAAACAAAAAAATTAAATAAGAATAAAAAAACAATTGAATCAATGGAAAAAATGATTGTTAGGTGAAGCCCTGTTGAACTGTGTGCATTTTTTGATCATTTAACACATATAAAAAGTATACAGGCAAATTAAATGGCATTGTTAATAGTTAACTCATGCTAGCCATTGAAGCAGCAACGCTGCACTTTCACACACTTCCAGAGACAAATGCCTTAAATCTTAACTTGCCTAAATGGATGATGACAGAAACATGGAATTCTCTAAGCAGCCCTTCCTTCCTTCCCCCAACTGCTCTTTACAAGCAATTTTTCACATGTCACTTTCATTTTCTGTCATTGCCTCAGCCCTCCTCTCCTGAGCTAAAGCCAACATTGTTGAGCAGGTCTCCATGACAACAGTCGCTGGGTGGTCCCATTTTCACTGACAGGGGCGTTCCCAAAAGAATCTGACTTTATCCCTTCACTCTTCGATTTTCGATATTTCTTTACAAAGGATCAACTTTCATTCCACACAAAGGATAAACGTAGGCTCTGCACCCACAGGGTGGCAGTTTAAACAAAGGTTTTCTTTCTGCCATTAAAGTCAAAGAGAAAAGGGAAGAAGAACATCTCCAGATGTGTCCCAAAAACACCTTGGTATGATGTAATATCATTTTTAAAAAGTGTTACCAGCTTATTTTGTTTTATGACAATTGACAGTTATCATACCATGTACATTGTCTTATCTATGGTGTTGAATTCTACCATATGGGGCTGTAACTAATGATTATTTTTCATTGTCAATTAATACTATTATTTTATCAATTAATTGATCAAACTAACTAAACAGATGTCTGGTCTATAAAATGTCAGAAGATGATGAAAATGTTGATCAGTGTTTCCCACAGCCCAAGCTGACTTCCTCAAATGTTGCTTTATCCACCCTTTGAGATTCAGTTTACTGTCATGGAGGGGAGAAACAAGAAAATATTCACATTAAAGAAGCTGGAGTCAGAGAATTATGACTTTTTTTAATTACTCAAAGCAATTAATCAATTGTTAAATTAGTTGAAGATTAATTAAGTAGTTCACAACTTATTTAATAATTAATTGTTGCAGCTCCACCATTGTATTACTGATTTAGAATTAAAAAAATCCAAGTATATATCAAGTTTAATGTCTGTGAGGACATAATGGTCCGTGAAATAACAATAAAGCGTGTCCAATGAAAAGCACCCTCTGTTCTGATTGCTTTAAAGGTCATTTTAGATGATAAGAATAATAATAACTGTGTAACACCACATACAACGAAACTGTGATATTTCCTGAGAAGGTTATCATACGGTGAAACCCTAATTGCATGTTGAAATTACACATATAACATCCTATAGTGACAGCAGAGTGATGGCACCACAGCAGTACATGGTCGTGCATCTCCTGTCATTTAATCCCTGCTTCACACATTATCTGTGCAGGCAGATGGTAGGTATTGATGTTTTTCTACCAAAGCATCAACCTCCAGTCCCTAATCTGTTAGAGATCACATTATGCGAGTTGCTGTTTTAATTAGTATCTGCTTCATCTGGGCACACGGTAGTGCATCATATTAATTTGATATTATTATTCCATTTTAATGATTGCACTCAAAGATGATAAACAACGCTGAATCCCGACTGCACTGCACTGCAGCTCTACTATATTCCTCCTCAGCCATAAATAGCTGACTCCAAACTTGTTGGTTGTTTTCTCTAGTCCTTGATGGCCACTTTACCTCCTTCCACAACAGTGCGGCGCTTGTTCGCTCTGCACACCTCCTTGCACTCTAAACACATGATGAGACGTCTCTTCTGGGCAGCTTGTTCACTGTAAGCTTTATAAACACAACCTCTCTCTGCTGCGAGCCATCATGTATTAGCATAGTTTTCCTCGCTCTTTTTTGTCCTTTTTTTTAAAGCTTTGGTTCATGAGTAAAGAGGGAAGGACTCTCTATTTTTAACGCTGTATGTGACAGTCTGGTATCCATGTCCCCTGGCACAACAACAAAAGGCAAGCACTGTAAAGCACGGCAGGGCAAATGTAGTGAACACAGCTTTGATGTACAACGCTGCTTGTTTTCCCTCGACTGGAGCAGACAGAGAAAAACCCGAGGTGATGCTGTGTTTGTGTCAGACACAGAAAGAGGGAGAGAAGGAGTTCAGAGAGAAATAAAGTGTGTGTGCGAAAAAACGGGTCATTTCCAGGTCAAACAACAGAGATGTGGCTGTGGCTAAGAGCTACAGTATGCTTTTCAAATTAACTGTACTACCCTCGGTAAAGTTTCATTTATTTTTCTAACCCTTCATAATAAAGCCACGGACCTTTCCCTCTGCGAACGTTCACTAAACTGACTAAACTTGGTGTATTTTCCTCTCATGACGCTCTGTGAATCTATGTCCTGTCAAAATATGGACAGAGACACAACAGTTAGCTGGTAGTTTTCTTCACCGTTCACCTGAGGTGGGGGTGAATTTAACAAGACCATCCAAAAAAAAGTGCTGCAGGCTGTGCAGAGAACAAGAGATGCTCTATGCCATATTGAGCATTTTGAGACTGGAGGCGAGTAACATTTCCACACTGCAGTGTCTAACTGGTTCGGAAACTTTACTTTGTTGAATATGAGCAGCTTGTGGAATCAAATAGACAAAATGCCCTCAGCAAGACAAGCCCTCTCGTACCAGCTTTTCTTACGCTCCCCATATAATCAATAAAGTCAATTAAGCAATCCAGAGGCAATCTAACAGGAGCACTCAGCAGTAACAAGAAACTATAGCTGCTATGAATGTTAGGAGTGATCAGATATTACGAGCATCCGGAGTATAAAGATGTTCTGAGCTCTTTATGAATGAATAACCACGAGTGTCAGGCAAGTTAGGAGTAATGAGACTGCACTCATTTTACATCTGCAGGCAGGGCTATGAAGAGAAATACAGAAATATCGTGACCAGCCCGGTGCTTCTCTCCAGCTGTCCAAACTGCTTCCTGATGAATCTGACAAGAGCTGCAGTGATCATGAAATCTTAATATGGAAATGAGGTAATTAATGTCAACATAATTTCTTCTTCATTCTCTTTGTTTTTCCTTAGAGAGGACTGAATTATGGAGTGATCACATGAAATTAGGAAAAGATAATGAGTCGCAATATAAACAAACAATGTGCTAATTATGTGTCTTTGCAATGAGAAGCATGTTGCTCTCTCAGCTACACCACAGTGATAATGCTGGTTAGAGCAGGCCTGGGTATTGAAGTAGACTGTATTTTATCAGGGCAAAGTTGAGGTATGGCTCCTTAATACTGAGACAAAATTAAGCACATGTGTTTGAGAAGTTTGGTTTATTTTGTTAAGAATACTTCATCCCCTAAATTACCATTTGTGTATCAATTACTCATTGACAAAATAATTAATTTTACCTCACAGAATACAGGAGCTGCTGGTCTACCACTGCCTTAATCAGTTTGTTTGTTTGTGGTATTGTGTGACTTTGGTGTTTTAAAGGGTTAGTTCACATTTACCAGAGTCACACAATACAAACAATCTACTTATCGAAGCAGCCGTAGACCAACAACTCCAGCGTTCAGTGAGGTAAAATTACTGTTTTTGTCAGTAGAGTTTTAGTTCAGTTCCCCATCAGAAAGGGCTGCATGTTTGGGAAGCACCTAGCATACCGGTGGATAACCAGACTTGCATTATACTGCATGAGTTGTGTGAGAGTTTGAAAATGGTTGTTTGATATTGTTTCACTGTTGTTAAACGCAGACCCCTTTAACTTTTCCATTCTTGGAGTCTTTGTACACCATTGAGGCATGCAGGAAAACCAGGGCTGCCCCCTAATAGACAACCAAACGTTAGTCAATCAGAGAGGTCAATAGTCGGCACGATTTCATTGGTTGCTTAGTCATGGAAAAAAGAAAAAAAATGAAACTCTATCCTTGTCAAAATAAATCAAAACCTGTATAACTGCACCATGTGGGAATTTAATTTTAAAGGACAGACACAGTAAGTGGCCACACTCAGCAGTCAGACAGGAGTCACGTTACAAACCAATCACAGCCAACAGATATATTTCCCTTCTTCTGTAAATATTCAGTCTGATAAATACGGAAAAGTTGATCATGTTAGTGCAGGGCTACCCAGAGCTTTACATCTGTCCCACAGACGATAGGCCTATACACCTATAAACAGCTCCTGGAAGAAGATAAGCTCTGCACTCGGGATTTCAGGTTAATAGGCTATACGATGTTTATTAAGGTTGCTGAACAACTAAAGACGTAACCTGCCGCCGTGCTCTTGAAAGCTGGCACAAAAAAGGCACAAGATGTAGCGCCCAGCATCCAAACTCGCATTAATGACACACCCCTAATTTCCAGGGCTGGTACCTGCGGTTATTCCACAGGCTAGTTAATAACATGTCGGGCAGGAAATCCAAAGTGTGGGATCATTTTGAGAAGGTGAAGGACGAACCCAAGGTGATATGTAAACTCATCTTCATTGGTCGACTACAAACATGACGTATCATCTGAAACATGGAAGTAGCTACATGCCCATTAGCTCACAGCGTCATTAACAGGCGGCTCGCTCAGTGTGTGACGTGCACTTGTAGATAAAATATAGGCCTATATTAATGAAGGTTCATTAGTACGGTTTTGTATTTCTCTGTAATGTAGCACAGTGTTAACAATGTTACTGATACTATTCTTTCTCACACCTTCAACTCAAACCATTGTGTTGCCCCGCCCAATATATATCATTTAATAATTAAATTAATATCATAAACATGTGGGCGACTAGTCGACTAATGGCTCTAAATGACAACTATTGGTCAACTAGAAAAAATCTTAGTCAGGGGCAGCCCTAAAGAAAACAGTTTTCTTCATCAATACAATTGATTGAGTAAATTGATACACAAATGGTCATATGGGTGGGGGGCTTATGGCTGTAAAATAAGCCAAACTTCTCAAGGGCATGTCCTTAATTTTGTCTTAATATTAAGGAGCCATTTAAATAAGAAAAATTGATTTATACTGTAGTTAAACAGTTGTATCCCATCTGTTTGGTCAACATGGCATACCATCTTTATAATCATTACAGAGATCTAAAAAATAAAATTCACATGGCACTTGCTATATGGGAACCCGTCCCTCAAAACGTGGCACCATCAACACCTGATGAAGATCGGGTGGGGTCAAAACATTTCCTGTTTACTCAATTTGGAAAGTGTAATCCAGAGTGCAGATTCTCTGTCTTTTTCCTGTGCAGAATTTGTCATCTTTGTCATCATTTGTACCCCATTTTTGCTGCTATTCATCAAATGTCACCATGTCCAGACACATCAGAGTGTTAAGAGTTTTTCTTTGGTAGCAATTGTCTATGAAACAATCTCACACACCCTGCAAGATTTGAGAAATCATTATCAAATCACTTCACCTTTAACTCAACAGGATGTTGCCTCATTATATGAAACACAAAGACAGAATGTGGCTTCCTATTACAAAATAACTATTTTTTATCAGTAGAAGAAAGCAAGCTAGAAAACTGCATGATACAATTCAACAAATAGTCACTTCTTAATATCCTCCTACATGTTGAACTGAGAATATCTGATGACTGTTTTCCTGTTACCTACAGCTTCCTCTCCTGCAAACATTTAGTGTTCAGCCCACTTCGGAGCAGTACTCTAGAATACACCATAAACCCTGCGCTTTCTTAAAAAGGGTGTCAGTCAGAGCAGAGTTTAAGAACAAGATGCAATGCTTTAATTAAGGAGTACACATAACGTCTTGTCATTTCACTCTGTATTGAAGCAATCTAGGCCACATGCACTAACAATCTCCAACACACGAAAACACAAGGGTTCCTCTGTCAGCCAGTTAATGCTGTTTTGCTTCTGTTCATGAAATGGTGTGTTGTTTACAACTCCCATCTAGGGATGCAGAACCAGCAGCGTCGGTGTGTGTTTTTACTTTTAAATTGTCTTGTACTCCTACGAGCCTCCCATTACTCTCTCCCCCTCTGCACAGCCCTGACAGCTCCTTTCCTAACTGATGGATCCAGCATTTTCAGTGGAAAGTAAATACACAGACAGTGCATAAACCGTAAAAACAAAGTCACCCTAATTATATTTAAGGGTCACTTCACTCAAACCATAAAAAATATTTTCCCAACTATGCCTTGTTGAATCTAGCCATGCAGAAAGTTTTCGTTCTGTGTGTTCAGGTTTTAAATTTTCTGCCACCACCACAACACAGCGGAGGTAATAGAGAAAAATGTAGTTTGTGGTGCTCACAGCAGCGAAAAATTACCCTAAAAAAACTCAACAGTAATGTCTCTTTCCAGAAACGATGCCCCAGTTACTTTGAATAATCCACAGACCTCAGTGCGGGTCTTTTTTTGGAGTATGCATGGATTAAAAAGAGGACTGAAATAGGAAAAACAAAGCATTAGTGGAAAAAAACTCTCCTTGAGGAATAGACTAAGGGGTTTTATTTTCTAACAGATAACTCCACACTCTCATGCAGGTAATCATATACATCGCCATGCATCTGTGAGGATCCCTGCGAGCAATAAATGCCAGGAAGAGATTTTTTCTCTTAATGAGGTAACATGGGAGGGAAACTAAACAAGCAGTCTACTGTGTGCACAATTTGCATATTTGAGTTAATGCCTCATATGTGATGTGATGAGTATGCAGGCAGTAGCACTGCTGATGACCCCTATGCTGTATGAGGAAATACTTGCTGCCAACTTCATTTTAAAACTACCTACTCTCGGGATAAGTTGCTAAAGAATATGTTGTAAAATGAGGTTAGCTCATGCAGAAACTCAGTACAGAAATAGTCCTCGGTAACTCTCTTACCGCCTTTCTTCTTCTCTGTGTAACACAAACCACTGTTGACTCTATCCCAGCTTGAGCTTTACCTTCTCTTTGTACCTTCTGCTCCATCGGTCTTCTGCCTACTCCTCCCTCGGCTATGGACCTGAATTATTCTCTTTGATCAGGTGAGGCTCCCAAGAGAGAAAAGACTGATGTAGCATGAGCAATGCAGTGAGACGGGTGCAAAGAAATGCAGACCTGTTGAACGTCTTAATCACCTAAGTACAGATACAGATCATTTACTTATAGTGTACTGTTTAGTGGACAGTCCTGGTGAACATTTCAATAGTTTGTGCCACAATAAAGAAAAATGCAAAAAGCAGATTATACAAACTGAACTGTGTAAATCGCTTCATACTAAAGGTGTGATAGTTATGCAACAGTCACACATCTCAATCTCGACTCTAAAGATCTTGACACACCGAGCCAAAGGTCGGTTGTTGGTCAAAGCTGGACTGTTGGTAAGCGTCTGTCGCCCTTGTCGGTGTGGTGTGTCCCACACATTTGCCCCTTGTCGGTCACTGCCAGCTTATGTTAATGGCGAATTCAACATGTTGAATCGGTGTCAATGACAGTGGAGCCTGTCGGTGAATGAAATCATTCTGATTGGCAGTTCAACTCAGCGCACAAGAAGAGAAACGGAAGTGAGGAAAGTAAACAAACAGCTCAAGTCAAGAGGGAGTGAGACCAAAACAAACTTGTTATAAGAGGTCAGATTATTTTTCTTTAGCCACCGAGCTCTTTGGCAGAAACATTTCCTTATGGTTCACTGGCACATGGTAAATATGCTCTGTTCTTTCAACACTGGAATGTGTTGTTAATGTGCTAACTGGCTAACTAGCATCAAGATGGTCTTCCGGTTTCCGTTTTGAGTGTTGAATACAGACTACCACTATCTGCCGGTGTGGAGAGTCATTTTCTCTCACGCAGCTGCAGAACGTATGTGCTGGTAGGATGCTAGCTGTAGTCTTTGTGGTGTGTTCATGTGCAACTTTTTTGGTGGAGACACAGCAACATCAGTTGACGCAACAGGGGGTCTTTGTCACCGCTAGTTCTCTTAAGTTGGTTTGGTATGTCTGGGCCTTAAGGGCAGACATCTATTTTACACCTCTGGAGGGCTTGAACAGAGGACTTCCAACAAAAGGTCCCCAACTTCAATAACAAAAGATGCATTAACTGTCTTTAAGGTCTAGTGTGTAGGGTTTAGGGGCATCTGTCGGCAGATATTGAATATAATATTCATAACTATGTTTTCATTGGTTCATAATCACCTGAAAATAAGAATCCTGTTTTCTCTTATATGTACATACAGAGCAGGTCCTGCCCTACGGAATCTACCATGTTGTTCTACAGTAGCCCAGAACAGACAAATCAATGTCTCTAGACAGGGCCATTCATGTTTTCGTGTCAGCCACTGTTATTCTCTAAACACTTGGCACATGGGAGAAGTTTTTTTTATTTTTTTTGCTTAAACTCATCATTATGAAGTAAATGCTGAGTGCACAGTGTAATAATGTAATGTAATCGTAAACAGGCTTGTTTTCAGAAAATGGAAATGATGAGAATTCTTCAAATATTTTCAGAGAAGAGGAAAACATCCATTGGGACATTTTTACCATGCTATTTATTTTCCATGGGTGACTGTGATTTTCCACAACTGACTGAAAACATGGTCTAAATTTATCCAGGTTTTCCAAGACATGTGGGAACTCTTTCTTAAAGCACAAGCAGAGAGTTTTAACTGGTATCCTGTTTGGTATCCAGCATGTTTATTTGTCTATGTTACATAACCCTGGGTTGATGTCAGAGCCATGGGGAAACCAGTACAGTACGCTGAAAACAGAAATTGCATATGTGAAAGCTACATCTACTGTCTGTGTATACATGTACAACATACATGTTAGTTCTCATGAGCCATGTTTCAACATCTACCAAACAAGACACTGCATAAGATTAATGTATGCCTCTTTCACAGAATCAGAGCTGACTGACAGAACCAAGCTCTGCTCTGAAGAAGACAATCACCTCTGCCAGCAGAAAAAAGTTGTGGAATGAAGAAGGAAAAAACTACCAAAAAAGAATAAGAGGAAGATTGTTACTCTTTATTTTCTATACTACCTTCAATATAGGCATCTCCTTAGAAGCATGTACACATATGTTATTGACAATGACTCACTAAAGCTGGGGTAAAAAAAAAATACCCTTCTCCTGCAGCTCTCCTCTTTCCCCTCTGTCCTAAGCTCCTCCCACCAGATGACCATGGGCAAATTTATGCACACTTGTCACACAGTAACCAAGTGTTTCCCATACATCAAACAGACAAGAATAAGCTGGCTTGCCACAGTCCCTCCGCCCCGCTTCCCGCTGCTATGGGCTGCTTCACCTGCTAGACAAGAGACAGAAGCGCAGAGCACAGACCTTAATTTTTTGGGTGTAGCGGCCAAATTTGGCCAGGGCAAACCCTCCCACACAGAGTCACAGTGGGCTGATGGCCTGCAGCAGCGCCAGGTCTAACCTGTGTAGCAGCAGCAACAGAAAGTTTGCTAATCTTATGGGGAGATTGGGTTGTCTGGTCTCCCGAAACTGGGGTTTGCGCTGGCTGGATATGGGTTGCTGCAGCCTCTGACTGGAGGTCCATCTCCAGAGCTGCTGTCTGCTCTTGTCAAGGTAGTCTGTAGTATGATTCGAGGTTTTAACTAACGTTAGCTACATAAAAATGAACTTAAAGCCGTCGCTGGGAGCCTCCTTTCCATCTCTGAAAGTCTTCGCTGATACTGACACGCGTTTTATTTTGTTTATTGTCAGACAGTCTTTTAGACAACTCTGTCTGTTTTGGGAGGTTGCTTTGCAGTGCAGGCAGTTGTTGCCAATGCTGGAATAGCAATTTCCTCTGTAGGATTCCCCACCATTAAATCAGGCTTTCACCAAAGGGTTGTGCAGACGTATCTGAATATGCAGAAACGTCAGTAGGAATGCCCTCACCCTGAAATGACCTGTGATTCGCCAAAGTCTCCCATCACAACCTAGATTTTCTAAAGCCTGAAAACAGAGCCAAGAGGACGTACAGAAGTCTAGTGTTCTCTCAGTCCACTTAAATTACAATATGCTCAAAGTTTATTCGGGGATTTTTGCTCAATAATCCCAAAATTAAACTGCTTTCCCCAGCTTTAATCATTTCAGAAAAATGGTTAAAGGAATAGTTCAACATTTTCAGGAAATATTTTAATTTACATCTTATCTACACTTTCAGCTGTTACGGAGCAACATTATCATTCATTTGGAGTCATGTTTGTGTCCACCTAATGAATGTAAGACCAATAGTTACTGTCATTGAGCTGTGTTTATGGTCTCTACCAACTCCTGAGGGAAATATCTGGCTCTTAAGCAGCTAACTGCTCCACCATGTTCACTGTTAGCTGGTCTAACAAAAGACTGAAACATGGTGGGCTGTTTGGTGCTGGTCTAGTAGAGTACAGAGCTACAGATTCAGATGATGAGTGACCCCTTTAAAATGGTCACATTGTTTTCACATTGTGATGTCTTCACAGTCCCACTTGCAACATCTCTTTCATTTCACCGTCCAAGTGTTGAATATTTGTTTTCAATCTAGCCTCTGGTGTTAAATGCCAAAATTCCAAAAGCAAGTCCAACACGAGGAATGTAACACCTGGCTAAATACTCCCTACTATCAACGAGAACAGCTTTTCATGACACCTCTAAATCATATGAACAACTCAGGTTTATGTTTAGCCCTTCAGCTGAGGGCCAAAAAAGGTTGCAGATGATGTTATCTCAATGCCATTGTGTTCATCTGTGGGCAGCCTGATAATTCAAACAGTTCAAATACTTCTTCTCGCCCTCAGAGCTCCCGTGTTTATGGTTTCATGCACTGTAGGATTTCCTAGCTTGACATTTTATGATACACTTGAATGCCGCTGCCGTGATTTAGTGTGGCCCGAGCATACGATGGCATTTCTGCTCCTCTGACATGCAGATATCACTCCTTTCACTGAACTGCCGCCACATAAAACACTGAAGCACCACGATCAGCAAGCATCTGCCAGCAGCGCTCTGTGCGCGTCTGAGAGAGACCCGGGTCGCACTCAAATAACTGGTTCTGCCAAGCCAAAACAGCAGATAAGGCAAATAGATGTCCTGCAGCAAGTGAATATGATTGTGTGTGTGAGAGAGCAAGAGAGAAGAGACACCACAGGCCAAATACTGTTTGTGTGCAGTCTTGAATTCTCTGGAGAACCCTGTGGCACTCTGAGCTATACATCTCATAAATAAAGCAGGATTTCCTTCAGCTCCAACCATGTGTGCATGTGTGTGTGTGTGTGTGTGTGTGTGTGAGAACAAGAGAGAAAGAAAGTGCACAGAGGGATTAGAGGAGGCCTATCATATTGCTCCATTCAGCGACTGCATCGACTCCTGAGCACGCAGCAGCAGATTTCAAACAAATAAATGAAGACATAATATCTTTATAGCCTACATGTTAAAAAATACATGAACTGGTGATATTCTGACTTAAAAACTTAAAAATATTTTGAGCAGAAATATCAAAATTAAGCTGTTGTTTCCAGAGCATTTCTCTGTCCTCAATACAGATTTCATGAGCACTGAATTATCAGCCGTGATCAGCCAGACTGTTGTCATTCAGAGAGGCTGTCACATGACTTTTGCTTGTTTATGAACAATCTTAATGTGCACAGTTACAGCAGTTCTTTCAGACGCCACATAAAGATATGATATGAGCTACGAAATGAGCTTGAGCATTACATTTAAAATTAAATACCAAGAGTGTACTACAGCTGCTAGAATACAGTTGTGGCCTAATTATTTCACAGGTAAGGGACTTTAGGGCTAGGTATCGTTTAAAAATGTAACCACAGGGTTTCAACAATGCTGTGATTAACGTTCGGTTAGGTTTAGGCACAAAAAACAATCTTTTTCTAACAATCTTTCATTTCTTTGCAGAAATGTACAATGCCAACATTTTCTTCTGGCTCTGTGCTGGCAGTACAGCCATACTTTCATTTCATTTTGGTGGCATCTTTGCATGCTGCTCAGCCAACTCCTTATAACACACCGAGCTCTACTTCACCACACCTAGTGTTGGGAGCCCTTTTTAACATATTCCACAACAGATACCCTGAACACACTTTTTAAATTAATCTGTTCATGGAAAATGCGTGCCTCATATGAATTTGACACCGTGTCCTAAGAGAATACAAGCATCGCTCTCTGTCTACGCTGAATGTGTCAAGGCCCTGACACACCAAGCAGACATTGGTTGGGCCGTCGTCAGTGCCGGTGCTAGTTAGCCTTTTTTCCGCCAATTCAGAATGTTGAATCAGCGTTGGCCAATCGGTGAATGAAACTACTCCGATTGGCAATTTCAGCTCAGCGCACGAGAAGAGAAACAGAAGTGAGAACTGTAAACAAAGAGCCAAAGTCAAGAGGGAGTGAGGTCGGAAAAAACGTGTTATGTGAGGTTAGATTGTTTTTCTTTAGCCATTGAGCTCTTTGGCAGAAACGTTTCCCTGTGGTTTGTGTTACTGTGTCACGGTAAAAATGCTTTGTTCTGTCAACAATGGATTGTGTTGTTAAAGTGCTAACTGGCTAACTAGCGTCAAGACATTCTTCTGGTTTCCCTTTATGAATGATTTGTTGCCCGTCAGTTTGATGTGTTCGTGTTCAACTATTTGGCCAAGACTCTATTTGGCAGGCTCTCGTCACCGCTAGTTCTCAGACGTCGGTTTGATGTGCCTTGGCCTTTATGTGCACTTCAGTTATGTCATTTTAACAAACCACGTAGGCACCTGTTATCTCGACTGGAGATGTAACCACTTAAAAGATGGGCAAGTATTTCTTCTCTCTGCATTAGTACTTTTTAAACAGAAAATACATTTTATATTGTGATTTTTACTGGAAACAACAAACAGACCACTTCCTTGCGATCTCTCTCCAGTCAGCTGCCACCTTATTTGGGTTTTTGAGGAGGTATCGTATAGATAATTCCTCATTCAGCATCACAAATTAGCCGTTCCTTGTCCGAACTGTTGCTCCCTTGCGTCACATTCAGTTAGGACACAGTGCTATGGCAAATAAAAATGAATAAAGTTATCCCTTCAGGTAATCTATTTTTGAAGACAGTAATAGTATTCTAAATTCCACCACTTTAAAACAGTCAACGTAACGGAATACAGTTCATCATATTTTGTATTTTAAATATGTCACTTAGTTATTTGTATTCTGTTACTCCCCAGAACTACCACACCAAAGACTGTGTGGGTCCGGATGCTGAGGTCATGGGCCAATCACACATCACATTAAATTGAAGAATGCTTGAGGTTAATGGGCTTTTTTTCCTAGAACTGGGTATAAAAAGAATTGAACGTATCGTTTAGATGGAGACGTTTCCCTTCTACTGTGTTATTTTGGTTACCTTAAGGGTATCTACTGCCAACACCCAGCCCTGTTAAGGATGTACAGAACATTCAGCATTGTAAATTCTTACTTTACAAGCCAAATGAGAATCAAAACGTAACAACAAGACAACAGAAAAATCACAGAAAAGATAAAAAAGACAATTCCTGTAAAAAGCATTGCTTCATTCTGTGGATCCAGAATGTGGGACATGTCAGGTGAGAGACACTCATCAAAATTTTAAAAGCCATTCATCTGGGGACTTCTTTGTAAAGGCACCACAGCTGCAGATTAAAGACAGAAATGCTACTCCTCCTTTGGTGAGCGTTCAGACAGAAAACAGCCCTGTGTGCGGAACATGTGAAGGGCTGCGTTGGTGGAGAGCGTGTTGCTTCAGGTACTGACTGGTGAGACAATGAAATGTGACCCAGGAGGTCCACTGTTAGTAATATATCCAGGAGTGTGAAGGCTTATCAGGCAGCGAAACACTACACACCGTTTTATAACACTATGAGACAGATTAGACAAGTCTGGAAGTTATCACTGAGAGTTATCTCGGGTTTAACATCTGTGCCGGACGACCCTGCGTTAACACAATAGAGGGGCATCATTTGAATCAATGAGAGGGTGGGGATAGTGTCAGTCCGAATGCTGAGTTACAAATTTATTCCTGCACACAGAGCAGAAACAGATAAAATTTCACCAACTAATAATATTAGATCAGTTGTCAGGTCTCTAATTTAGTTTAGATAGGTAGATCACTTGTTCTGTGTTGAGTCTTGCCCTTGCTCATTGTGTAATTCTGACAACATTGTTAAGCTACTGCATTGTACAAGCCGCAGAGCTGGCGGCAGGTTTTCACTAGAGTTAAATTCCATCCATATAATCCCTCCCATGGTGCATGTCCCAGCAAACACACACTATTGATGTGCCTTCTGAAGCTCTCACTTTCTTATTATCTGTGTGCAGTGTGGGCGCTTCGCTTAATCACTCAAGTTCCTCAATTATCTTGCAGTTATTTAGAAAAACATGCCCAATGTTCTCCGCAGGCTTATGTCACAGGAGTCATCAATGCGTTTGCTCTCAAGGGATTGTCGTTATGGAGAAAATACAGTAATTTTAATTTAAGATAAGCGACTGACCATCCGTTGCATTGTTATGGATCTTGTAACCCAGAGGTTTTCACAGCCTGTGGCTCAGAGAGCTGAGAGTGTGCATTATTTTAAATCCAACAAATTGCAAAACAAGCTTATTTCACTGATGCATGTCTGGCTGAAGGTGTGCTCATCGTGAAATCAGCAGCTGAAACTTTCCACAAACAACAGCACAAATACAACTCCAGATCTCCTAAAACTCAAGTTACTGAACCTCTTCAGAATGTTTCTTCAATTGCTCACTGCAATGCTGAAGATGCTACAAAACTGCTGAGTTGTTTACAATGCTGTCACAACATACTGCTGTGTTGACCATAGAGCACAACCTTATCTGGGACTACACTTATACAGACACTCTGTAACACTATAAGGACCCTGCTTTATTTGCTTATTTGAGAAGAATTTTAAGGATTAGGATTTAATAGTATTTTTGAAATTGGGCCTTTGGCTGCAATCTGACAATGAAATGGGCAGCAGAAGATAAAACGTGTCTGACACATTGAAATAACACGTGCAGCCCTGAACTTGATGCAACGCAAATACCAAGATAGTTTCAACTGAGACGACTCATCACACTACTGGTGTTGCTGGACTGCAAAAACAGGAAACAACTTAAAGCACATGAACCAGGTGATTTTCAAAATTTTGATGATGGCTTTTTGTTGATTTAATAAATGAGGACCTATTACGGTATTTTTTGGGGGTTTATACTTGTATTTTGGTTTTCTACTTAAATGTGTTTCTGTGCTTTAAATGTTCAAAAAAAACACTTATTTTTCTCATACTGCCTTTAATCGACAGGACAGTTGTTAACGTGAAAGGGGGAAAGGAAGCAGAGGGGCGACATGAAGCAAAGGGCCACAGGCTGGAACCGAACCTGCGTCTGCCGCAGCAGGGACAAAGCCCTGATACATGGGGCGCCGCACCACCAAGTGAGCTAACGGGCATCCCTAGTGCGTCTCTTTAAGCCACCCTGTTGAAAAAGCCCACTCTGCTCTAATTGGTCTGCGTTTCCAGGTCTTCCGCATCTGCACTCTCGGCCACCGACTCAGTGTGTCTGCACCATCACTGCAGCCAGGAGAATGACTATAATGGAGTATAGCAGCACTTTCTACAGCAAGAAAAACCCAAGTAACCAAAACCTTCGCATCTGAACATGTTCCAAAAGGAATATGATCCAAAACGAGGAGAAATTAACAACACTGGCAACCAAGATCAGGCCTACATGTTTCCCTGGTGTTAGCATGTAGCTACATGTAGCAGCGCAAGCTAGGTAATGTAGTAGTGTGCCTGGAGCAGATGACCATATAGAAAAATCTGCCAGGAGTATTCAGAACAATCTGAAGCTTGACATTTTTGCTCACAGGAATTACTTTTACATATGCGTGTGTAATTACAGTGGGGCAAAAAAGTATTTAGTCAGCCACTGATTTTGCAAGTTCTCCTACTTAGAAAGATGAGANGTAGGAGAACTTGCAAAATCAGTGGCTGACTAAATACTTTTTTGCCCCACTGTATCTGAAACTATTAAACACATTTAATATAAATATCCAACACTGTAACACTACATATATGACAGAAAATATGGAAAAGCATAATAGGTCCCCTTTAGTAAGATACAGCTGCTATAACATGCCAAAAATGTTAGCCTAAAATCATCATTTAAACCTGTGAAAGTGAGGGGCACGTTTAAAAATAGCCGCTGCCCTAGTGAGTCCTACTAGGATGAAAAGGGCACCTGCACACTGACAGTGGAACTGGGAGGATCGTGTGGAGTACGTATGCTACTCCTCAGTGGTGTTCAATCCTGGCAGGTGGAAAAGAACAGCTGTAAAGACATGAGTCATGGAGAAGGCACGTGTCTGTGTGCAACCATCCTCAGGCGAACATTAGAGTTAACAGTGCATAGGTAATTGGGTGCTCCAAATTGGGAGTAAACAGGATGAAGAAAAAATAAATAGTAAATAGAAGGAATGAATATTTTTCATAAGGTTTCTTTAGATCAAGGAGAGTGGAATTATCTCATTTTTGCAGGGGTGCGTGCTTTGTTTAAAATGATATGAACATTAAAATGATCATAACTGAAGTGACAACCTTGTAGAAATCAAGAAAACCAGTAAATATATGTGTCTGTCCATCACAAGGTGGAACGATTCGTCGCTGGATAGGGAAAACCCTTAACAAATGTGAATCACAGTGTTTACTAGAGCGTCGGCGCCTTTCTAAGAGTCCACAGGAATGGTGAGAGATTGTTAATGAGGCTGAACCTCAGAGGGATGTATGTAACGTGGGCCGCGATGCTCTAAGGGGAGCTTGGAACGTGGATCATTCTGTGAAATGCAGATAAGCAAAGCTTGTGCTCTGGGTGAGATAACTCAATGTTTGTCTGCATACTGCCGGTTTGAGCATCAGCACAGCCAAAGGGGATAACGTCCACTTAATTAAATCAATTAGAGCATGAAGGGCCTGCCGAAGCCTCCACTGAAAACAACATGATGGAACAAACTCAAACAATAGATTAACTCATTTCATGAATCACAGAAACACCACTGATGGATGAGTTACAGCATTCTCTTCATTGCTCAACTTTTAGACATTTTTTAAACAATGAAAGTCAGTTGGAGCTAAAGACACTACTGAAGGAGCCGAGTTGGTTTTCGACTGGTGCCAGGGAAAGGTGGAGTAAACTGGTGAAGAGATGTAAAAACATGTAATCAACATGAGTAGAAGAGTGAGTGCAGCATCAGCTCTGATCATTTGAATATCAATATCTTCAGGCATAATTTGTTATATTCAAATTACCTCCAAATCTTTGCCAGTCAGAGGCTGGAAGCTGTCAAACCAAATTATGCTTGGAAAATGAGTCAATAGTCAAAATTATTGTTAATTAATTTCCAACTAATTTTCTTTGATTAATCAGATTTCAGCTTTTCTTTGTGTAGTGGCACCTAAGGTCTTGAACCTTTGTCTAAAGTTTGCACTCCCCTGCTAAGAAGTGTTGGGTTTCGTTCCTCACTCTGTCTTTCTCCATGGCCCAAAGTACCAATTTTCTGCCATGTAATACAAACCACGTACACACTGAGAGAAGCATGTGGGGGGCTGCTGACCCTTGATCACGATTTAACGAGCAGCTCTCTTCCTGTTTATGAATTTATGGTCACGTTTCGCTGTCGAGGGAGGAGGAATCCAATTTAAAATCTCCAAAGTAATCTCCCTGAAGACCTCGGGAGGTTTATAGTCCCCCATTCCCCAAATCTTATGTCTTCTGTGTCTTTCCGTTAATAAAGAAACACGACCAGCGCTAGAGATCGAACTTCAAAGTTCTCTGCAGGGATCTGTTGCCGTTTTCATCTGTTTTTATAATGATATACCTGTTAGTCCCACATTCTTATGTTTCCTTCGCCACAGTGTCATCTCAGGCTTTGACATCACTCTGCACCATCCACACATTACAAAGTCATACCACTGTACCACTGTACCACTGAACTACAACCAGCTTTGCTCCCTTCCTCCCTCATTTACGCTCCTTCTCTTCCCTCCATGGTCGCCCCCTCGGTGTCCCAGAGTAGGATTAGGCCCTGTGCCCGGTGGTGACACAAGGACACTGAAGCCAACAGTCTGTTAGTTCAGTTGTTGGGCATGAATTAGGAACTCAAGCCTGGTGGTGGGGGAGAGAGGTGATGATAAAGATGAAGGACGAGGAGGAGAGAATGAACAAACCGAAAGAACAAAAGAAAACACTCAGGGGAGACAACTGAAACCCGAAACTACAGATAAGAAGCAGAAAATAAAGTCCTGGAAAAACCAAGGTGTGAATTACTGACAGACTGGAGACTGATACTCGTGTTTGGATCATACTGAGTAGTTTTGAGTTATAAAAAATACTTTAACAAGACTGAAAGTCTAGGTTGTGTGTGCCATTAGCCACAATATTAAATTAGGATGTTCAGCATGGTTTGGCAATCGTTTTGCAGGTGTTTCATCATAACCCAAAGTATTGGGTAAATTAAAATGTTGACCTGATGATGACACTTGATGAAATTTCAAAGGATCACATTACAATTCATCCTGAGGGGAACATGAATAGCCGTGTTTTCATTAATGTTTTTTATGCGCATTTTGAAGTAGTGAATCAGAAAAGCTGCATGGAAACAGCAAAATATTTCACACTTGCTTGACCAGACCCATGTTTTGTATTTTTGACGTAAAGCATTAATGCGATAAATGGTACATGGAAGCGCATTTGCTGAGTAAGTTCTGATGCGCTGAAAATTTTACTCACATGCTTGATCAGCTGTTTTGCGGTTGGCATCTTCCCGTGCATTAGATTCAGTGCATTAATTTATCTTCATCTCTGGACAACTTGAAACATCGCCAGGAAAGGCTGACATGGAAAAATAATTAAAACTTGCCCAGTTTAAAGAAATTCCTAGAGGCCTCTCTTCATGTATCTCTCATGCATAGGTTGGACGGCGAAGGCAACTTGTTTTGTTTCTGGTTCGCAACCTCTACTCTGTTTACTGGTGGATTACAGCCATGTGTAAAGTATCAACCTATACCACAAACTACACTCTCCAGAGCCTTGTCTATTCGCTCCAAACCAGTTGATGGAAATGGGCCTCATTTGGTTCCCTTTAAGTTTGCTTGACAGCTTAATTAAAACCATTGAAATAACTGTACCATAGCTTTATGACAATTCTTTCAATAGCCTCTGAGATACCAAAATCTCAACCTCATGACGGCACTTATGGAAAAGACAAAGTATCACAAAAGACACTTGAATACATCATGTGGGAACAATCAACGTCTGTACAATATATTGTGCCAATTCATCATGTAGATGTGGATATTTCACAGAATAAGTGAAGCCTTTGATCGGCAGGTGATGCTACTAGAAAAGGGGAATCACCAAAATCATTAAGGTTCACCCTCACGATGAATGTCTGCTCCAAATTTCATGGCAATCCATGCAAACAAACAAAAGAAAAGGTCAAACTCATGGTGGTGTTATAGAGGAAAAGTCAGGAGGTCACCAACGTCCCTGTGATTCATCCACAAAGGTCTTTACAAAATTTCACAGCAATCAATCCCAATGGACCAAAGTCATCGACCAAACCACATTGCCCTCTCTGAAACCATGGCGCTCATGTGGCTAAAAATCATAACAAATAAATCACAGTTTCCCAAACATTCATTTACTTGTGGCACCCACCAGCATTAAAACATCTGCCGCCACCAACAGATTTTCTAGTTTTGGAGCTGGACCGCTCATTAGGAGCGCAATTGGAATATATAAACCATCCAGCTATTTATAGCACCACACTGTAGGCGAGCAGAGCGCACTCGGGGCAAAGTCAGAACAGCCGAACTTCAAACTGTTGGGTCTAAAAGTTTGCATTCACTCCTAAAAGCTGCTCCTCTCCTTCCATCGATCTGATGTGGTCAGCTCTCAACGGATCAACAGAACAATTATCCACCCCGTGAGTCACAAACTGCCGCTGAGGAACAAAAGAAATCATGGAAAGCTCCAAGTGTGCTGCGTTCACTGACCCACAAAAACCTCTGAATTTAGAGAGGGGACACAGAATGATACGTCAGCTGCCACCACACATAGGCTACACTATAATTCTGTACTGCAGCAACATGGTGTAAAGAAAATTATCAGTAATTCCATGAAGACATATATTAATTCTGAGGAAAACAATACACTTCTTTTTTTAAAAAGGACGCGCATATTGTTCAATGGTCATTGTGTGCTTTCCGCTTAACAGTGACACAAATCCTCTTTATCTTCCCAGATCATGGGGTAATGGAAAAGGGGGTCCATTGTCATAAATGTATGAACTGTCAGTTTAATGGCTACCCATTCCCCAGATTACAGATGATTACAATGACAACAGGGTGACCTTTATCTCGCGATCAACATGATGCTCCTCATGTGTCTCCTGACCGCCCATCTGTGCCTGCTCTTATTAATTCCTTCTCCGCTCCTAGAGAGATTAGGATTTCCCGAGGGAGGCGAACATTACACTTTCCACAAAGCCAAAATACCAATTTTGACAATGATCTCTGTTCCCTGCATGGTTTCGTCTGCTGCACTGTAGCTTCCTGAGGGGCACCCAGCAATACTCAAAGTGTAAGGTAACTACAGAGCAAAACAAGGAGAACTGAAAACACAAACAGCTTGACAGAGTCAAATATATAAAAGTTGTTCTGTGTGAGATGTGGACAGAAATAAAAAATGTGTAGCTGATGGTACTGACATGATAAACTCACATATCTCAGGATGGTCTATACACATATACATAAAAATTGCCTGCTGTAATTAAGTGATTTAAAGTGAATCTATTTGGAGTTCACTTTCCATTTAGTGTGTCATAAAATGTAAGAGGACGATGCAATCGACTTTAAAACCCTCTTCTCACAGCGCGCACATTCAACTAAAAGGACAAATATTTCACCTGATCTTGAAATTACTATCTTAAATTATTTAACTACCAATTACATTATTAAAGTATGAATTATTCATTGTTAAATTATCTCAGACTAATAAATTTATAATTATTATACTCTATCATGTGCAGCACATACGCTAGACTCATAGTACCTTCCACATACAGTAATAAGCCCATTCAGGTTGTAGTAAAAAGACAGTGTCAAAGTCACATCACACACAAAGTTTAACCACGTAAAAAGCAAAATATTTCTTGTTAATAGCGTAGTCTTTTTCCATCAACTCCCACTCCAAACAATGGATGAACAAAGTGCTGTGTGACATTTAATCACTTACAGCGTGTGTGGGCATTTTAGGCCCATTAAGCATCGTATGAGAGGGAGATGAGCAGAGTAATTAGTCTCAGCTCATAACTGTGCAATCACATCTAAAAAAGAAAAAGGATTTGGCTTGTTATCTCATTTGTAAAAATGTGGCTCAAATGACAAATTTAAGTGTTAAGTGTTTGATGTAGGAAATTCAGCTGCACAAAACGTCAGTCAAAACCAGACCGGCCAAAATTGGAAAGAGCACAATATTTACACAAATTGTGTGATATTATGAATGTGGAATAAATGTCACCTTCAGTTTTCATACACCGCTTCTACTAACAAGTAACACCAAGCCCAAGCCTGCAATGTCGCCTTTTTATTTATCTGCCCATAAATTTGAGATAATCTCAAGGTTCACCATAGCCAGATGGCCACAAAAAGTTACTCTGTGGCCACCAAATATTCCCTGCAGTTTTATCAGGTCTAAAATAGGTCATATAGGTCACATAAACAGGTCGGTCTAAATAAATGTTTAACAAAAAATCCCCATATTGCACATTACATTACTGTTTCACAAACATCCTGTTTCACTTGCACCTTTAAGTTCAACACTATGAAAACAGCGAACAGCACTCTTCACCGGCTAGCTACTGATATGTGGACTAGATCAAATGCCTTACTCAAAAAAAGCTGCTCTTGACTGGTCAGAATCTCCATGTGGGAAAAATACAGGAAGTAAACAAAACGTTGAAGAAGAGTACTCTCTCAAGATAAATGTGACACTTTCTAATGTTGATTTTAGCGCTGCTCATCGTGGCACTTTCTAATGTTGATTTTAGCGCTGCTCATCGTGGAGTATATTGCTGTCATTGTTCATTTTAGTCAAACCATACAGTTTGAAAACGAGGCGCGGCTCCAACTAGAAAACAATGTTTTGATGCATTGGATGTGCTGAATGTGCATATTAAGGCAGTACAGGAGGAGGTGCACATTAATAATCCTCCAGGACTGTAACATGCTCATGTTTAACCCAAACAATGTGTCATGTGACTGCAGTTGGTTCAGATCCAGGTCGGAACACGTTCTCACCACAAACGAACCGCATCAGAGTTTGTTTGAAACCAGACTGAGACCACCTCTTCAAAAAGGTCTCAGTCTGGTTGTTTTGGTGCACACCTGAGTGTGATTGCTGTGTTCACACCTGCCCAAACGAACAGCACTTAGGGGGCAAAGAAACTTGAGTTCAACTGAACCGAACCAAACAGGGCAGGTGTGAAAGCACCCTTATTAAAACTGCTAATAAAATGCTTTTATTGCAGACATTACTGGGAAAGAGTGAGATTGTGTATGACACAAAGGAGACAAAGTTACGGGAGGCTGCGTTAAGTTGCGGAAAACTGCCTTTTCTGTATTGTTTTTACATATGATTACATTTGGGCCATCAAACTGTATTTCGGCCAACAACTTTAGAGGCTTGACGTCCCATGGAGGAAGTGCTTAACAATATTAGTGTCCATCCCTGAAACTGGTAAAATTAATTAAAGATTTGTGTCCCAATTTAGAGACAGCCTCCTTCAAAATCTGTATTTTGAGACAAAATACATCACAACAAGCAGACATGGCTGCCATACATAAGCTAACAGCTCAGTTAGCAAGCAAGAAATTCAGCATGCTCAGGAATCCATCACATGTATTTCAACTGTTAAATGATGCTGTCAGACTAACCTCTTCAACTTGGAGAACTGAGAAACATCATAAGACTACATTTTATTGACATGATATTTGTTTCCATGTGGTTGTCAGACACTAGTTAACTCAACACGCGGTTCAGTGATACAAACACAAGTGGACAGCTGAGACATACTGCTGTTCTCACCTGTGTCTATCATACATGTCCAGCTGACCACTTGGGTTCACTTTCGTTACTGCCTACGTCACTTAGACTATAAGGTCAAAAGGGCCCTGTGCACAGTTATTGCATCCACTCTCTCACTAGCCGTTTGCTAATCATGTTAGCGGTCGTGTCGGCAATAATAACATGGCGTAAAATGGCTATGTTTTAGAGCGTTAGGCCACCAAAAAAAAAACCCACCACATTCTGCATTGATGACATAGCAGAAGCATCAGGACACATCACCATTTACACTCCATAAGATATGTGGTCAAATACGCCCCAGTCCACCTGAGCTACTGGCTTGATTGATCAGTTCACGATGCATCACACTTGTATCTAGCACTGCCCACTTGTGATCTGATCACTTTAGATGCACATTAATACCAGGCGTACACAGGCTCTCACTGTACTTATGAAAACAGCACTGCTAGGTGTAAACAATGAAAGTCAAGCATTAACATTTCTGTTTGTTCTCTTTATCAGCCTGGATATGATGTTAATCATTACACGTAGAAGGCTACATTTACAGGCGTTTCAGTAGAGAGATTACATCATATCAATATATTTATCATTAACCTCGGGTGCTGTTTGCCAATTTTCCATTATGTCTTGAAATGAACGTCATGACTCCTTCGGTACACTTGCAAGAGATTATCGCTGGTATTTAACTGCAACTTCCTGGAGGTTAACTGTCATCAAATTCTGACTTTATTAATTGATGACAGTCGCCTGAATGCATCATTACCTTGCCTGCACTCTGTGAGGATGAGGGAGGGTGGATTTCAAGCAATCTCATTTAGAGAAGGGGAGCAGGTTCAGCCCATGAGCCTTTAATTCATTCTCTGAAGGTTACACATCTGTAAGCTGCGTACTGATTACACATTTAGTTTAAGTGTGGCAGCTGCAGATTATTTCTGTTCTGTTCTCAATCTAATCATTTGGTCTGTTAAGTGTCGGAAAATAGTAAAAAAAAATGTGCATCATGAGCTCCTTTAGGCGATATTTTACTTTAATTTGTTCAACCGACAGTCCAAAATGACAAAATAAATCAATTTACAAAAGGTGTTAAAGAGAGAAAAGCAGCAAATGCTCTGGCTGGAGAATGCAAGACCAGAGAATCTTTATTTATTTGTTATTTTACTTGAAATACAACAAATTGATTAATTTCAGCTCTTCTTAACAGTAAGACTTGCCTTACTCCTCACTTATTTCGAATTTTAAACATAAACTGATGACGTTTCCGATAAGTTGTAGTTCCAGGAGTAGAGGCAGCCCAACCAACATACAGCATCAAACATTTTAAAGACATGTACTGTTGTACAACTCAAAAATTTTTGCTTCTGTGAATGGGAATTTGTTCAAACCCTCTTTTCTTTTCTAATCTTATTCTTACAACCGAGAAATGATTCATACTTCAACCTGTATTTGACTTCCAGGATTCTCAATATTTACGAGCATTAACGAGTTAATGTTTGACAGCTGAGCTTACTATACGAGACCTGAAGGACCATGTGAGTCTTGACCTGTTGGCAAATACATTACATAAGGCCAAACCTCAGTGTGAAGCCAAATAAATACAGCAGAATCGGGTGGGGCTGCATTATTGATCTATCAGGTTTTGTGTTACAGTGTCAGAAAATAGCTTTGAAAAGTTCCCAAAGCCCAAGTTATCATATTCATATCGTCTGATCAACACTTAAAAAGTATATTCTAACAACTAAACTGAATGGAGCTCAACATCAAATCTACTTTATCAGGCAGTGGTGCAGGAAGTGCTCATACAATTCACTTAAAGGTCCAGTGTGTAGGATTTAGTGGGATATACTGGCAGAAATGGAATATAATAGACATATTTCCTTTGGTGTATGATCCCCTGAAAATAATAATTGTTGTGTTTTTGTTACTGTAGAATGAGCGGTTTATATTTACAGAGGAAGCGGGACATCTTCCATTGGAGTCAGCCATGTTGTTTCTACAGTAGCCAAGAACGGACAAACCAAACACTGGCTCTAGAAAGGGTGAATTATGTTTTTGCATTTTCACAGCAGCCCCACTGCGACAAGCCAAACATTATAAGAAAAACACTGATTTTTTTTATTTTATTTTTTTTTATTTCCTACTTTCTTATCCTGTGATTTTACTAGTTTAAATCACTGTGTGCGTTTGTTGTGGAGAGGAAGAGACCTCTGCAGATAATTGGGCTCCCAGTAAAAACCTCCTGGACATGGGGATCTTAAGTTATTAGAGGAAAAAAGGTGAGCACACATTAGCAGGTGCTGGGGTAGCAGCCCTTCTGCGATGAGCCAAACAGCATCGCAGAAACACTAATTTGTAACATAAAACTGCTTTGTTCAGTGTTTTTACTGGATTTAATCAGGTGGTGTCTCATTTATAAACTTTGCAAACGCACCAATATAGAAAGTTATGATGTATAATAACAGACTTGATGGGAGAAACTTTGACCCATGCTTACAAACATTTTTGAGACGAAAAATTGGCGATGCAAATGGTGAGTTGGAAGCCTGATTGTAGAAATTGTGGCATACTTGGCTTTTGTCTGTACGTACATTTTTAGTATGGATCATATGCACTGTTTTATAAATGACACCCCTGGTCTGTTTCTTTTGGAGAAGAAAAGGCCTCAGATAATAATTTCACTCCTGTTAAAAATCGCCAAAATAATGAATATTGACAGAATCCTAACTGGGACTTCATGTTTCGCTAACAGGAGAAGTTTAGGCTGGTTTCAATCTGCAATCCTCGCCCCTAGTTGCCACTAGCTATATCCTATACACTGCTCCTTTAAGCAGTAGTTTAAGTAGTATTACCAATGTGTAAAAACACTATGTAACAAGTAAGGGCACATTCACACCAGGATAGTCCAGGGAACTTGGTTCGATTGGGCAGGGAATGCCAAAAAATTTCACACCTTCATTTGGTTTGGTTCACTTTCACACTGCACTTTTTAAAGAGGATGAAACCGCCTAGACGACGTCACGCCGTTACAACAGCTGCTTGTTTGGGGGCGGTATTGCCCAAAACGACCACTGACCAGAAGAAAAAAAGCATGAGGAAGAGGAAAACCTGGCTCAAAGATTGGCCAGGACCGAAAACGGAAATCAATCCCCTTCAGCCGGCTTGGTCACCACAAAAACACCAAACACCAAAATGCAAATTCCTCTCTTTGGTTCGCTAGATAGTCTGTTTGCATTTCCCACTGTAAGTAAGCGAACCGCACCTGGGTTCACTTGCAAGTGAACCAAGACCCCCAGTTTTCAAGCGGACCAGGGTAGATATTTTTGATGTTGATGTTTATTGAAATAAAGTACAGGGATCTCATATTGTATTTAAGTAGCTACAATAACTGAGTTTATGTAGTTTTCCACCACAAAAGCTGCGTAACAAAAACTTACAGCTCTTTATTCCTTCTTATCCTGCGAGTAGCGACCCTTCTGGTTTTAATCTGATTTTTAAAATGCTTGTTTAAAATGTCACATTTACTTGGCATCAAGACTTCTTAACTTATGATGTAAGATAGGAAGTTTCTGTAATACAGGCCTGGCAGTCTATTATTGCACTCTCCTTCCACATACCTGTCATTGCTGAGTGAACCTTGTCCTACACTTTGCCTAACAGAGGGTGTGTCTGCAGAATAGGTGTGCCATCAAAGTGTGTCTGCACCCACAACTGCTGCTTGTACTTTAAAACATTTCTCCTCATCTATTCAAGGAAAAACAATAATTTATGGTACATTAATTAGCAACCACTCCAGGCAGGCAATAAAGACAATGCTTCCCATCATGTACTGGGACTGATGGAGGGATCCTTGGTGTAGTTACCACCATGAGCCGCTAGAAACACTGACAAGCTCGGCATGTGGCAACAGTCGCCAATCTATGGTGTTATGGCAAATGTGGTTCATTGTGTAAGCTGCTGCGTTTCAGACAATACCCTCTGACAAACGCCGTGCACTCAAGTGATGAACAGATGACTGAATGTGGTTTTAAAGCAAGAAAATAAACAATAGAAATGTAGAAAACAAGTCAAACTGAACAGATGTCTTGGACAACAGAGATGACTAAAGACCTGCTGTAGTAGCCTGCGCTTACAGGCCTTTTAAGAAGTGGCCCCGTGCAAATATAGCAAAATGGTTAAGTGGGGGAATATAAAGAAATATGTTTTAGTTGTGAGGATGTAAAAATAAGCCATTTAAAGTGTGTTATTTAATGGTAACAAACACAAACGCAGGGCAACCCGCGGCTCCAGCACAATGTCTAGTTAAAGCAGCTCTGAGTGGACAAAGACCCAGCGTCAATTCTAGAAAGTGACACGACTCAGTTCCCATTTTAAGCCCCAACTTTTACGACTGTTTGTGAATCAAACTTTAGCGAGAAAATTAAACGTGAAGAAGCGTTTAAAAGCGCCTGAGTGGGCAAAGTAGCCCGTCCAACTGCACCAACTTACACAGTTCATTTGCGGTTACAGGCTTACCTTAGTGCTCACTCCAGTGAGAATGGGCAAACGGTGACACACTCCGCCGAAATGAGACGCAAACAGTAAGTAAGTGAGCCCGCGTGGAAGCGACAGAAATAAGGTTTAAATCCACATATCCTCCGGGTTCACTCTTTCTTTTTCTTTAAAAACATGCACTGACTGGGTACTGCTCGACCTATGCTCGTTTGTTTTTCTGTCGCAGGCTGGCTGCCTCCACCTCAATCACTCCTATCAAGCTAGTCCGGATGTACAACTCCAACTTCCATTCGAGAGTTTCAAAATAAAAGGGCGTTTGCTGTCTGTATACACTTCAAGTTAAAGAAACATTATTGAAAATAAAATAAAATAAATAAAAATGTAATAATTAAAAAAAATAGATAAAGTAATATAAGAACAATAAAAGTAATAATAATTTAAAAAAAAAATTCTAAAAAATATTTGTACAATCTATCTCTTACTTGCCGGGTGTGGCTCCACATTTTGACAAATAAAGGCCTGTCTCAATTAGAGGCCTGGTCTTTATCTATTTATTATTTTTTATAGAAGGTCTTCAGATGTATAAAATCAGGTTATGGCTAATATTGATTTATAATTCATATATTATTTGAAGCCAAATTTTTAAACAAGTAATATTCATACTGATTTATAAAAACAACTTGATCGTATTTCCAAATTTTTCCTGAGCAACATTTTTGTGTGAAAGGAATTAGAGGCCTGTCCCCAAATATAGGCCCATTGATTTCAGTGATTTAAGAAAATAATTTTAGTTTAGTTTTACAGTATTATGCAAAAAGGCAAAAAAGCAAGTAAGCAAGCAAAGTCTATTCATAGTCTGTTAATATCAATACGTACCATTAGTAGAATTATATAATCTAAAAATACCAAAGTCCCAAATTCAACATGCTACTTAAGTAAAAGTACAGAAATATGTGCTTAAATGTACTTAAAGTATCAAAAGTAAAAGTACTCATTATGCAGAATGGCATAAATGTCAGTGTTAGTTCATTATATATAGGCAATAATAAAAATAGTAATAATAATAATGATGATGATATTAATAATAATAATAATAATAATAATAATGCATTTCATTTATAGGCGCTTAGGGCACCTTACAGCAGCAATGTATCCATAGATCATAAAATCAAACAATTCAGTATAATACAATAAAAGTTAATAAAATGACTAACAAATATAAAAATATTACCTTCTGCTTTTACCAATAACAAAAACATGTTCATTTTGATGTTGGTATTGCATTTTAATCTTTTTAAGATATACGTTTTTATGTATATTTATATTTCTTCACTCACACACATGTAGGCTACATATAGGCTAGTTAAATGTGTATGTTTACCTTTGTTCAGCTGTGTTGTCCTTGTTCTTAGCTTTAAGCTACGATAATTTTTGTGGAAGTACAATTTGAACAACAAAAAAAGGCCACTGCCAATTTTAGATACAGTATTTTAAAATTCTACCCGGTAGGTTTATAGTATAGTATTGTGTCATATCATATAGCCTAAGCCAGGGGTAGGCAACCTGTGGCTCCGGAGCCACATGTAGCTCTTTAGCCCCTGTCCAGTGGCTCCTTGAGCCTTTGAGAAAAGAAGTCTATGGAAATTCATTCTATGAATCCAAATGTTGCTGAACTTCGATAGCAGTGGCTGGTTAGCTATGGATGCCAAATCCAAAAAAGTAAATTGAATAAAATATAAAATGTAGTAGTGCGTGGACAGATTTGTTTGCTCTCACTGCCAGCTCTGCAAAATGTAAGTACCAGATAATTATTAATAGTGCCCTGCACAGTGTCCACCTTGTGGTAAAACATATTAACAAATGCTTATTTAGACCATAAGTATACGCTAATTTAGACTTAATAGGCTATTTACCTTGATTGTAAGGCTCAAACATGTTTTGCGGCTCCACACAGATTTTTTCAAATTATTCTTGGTCAAAAATGGCTCTTTTAATGGCAAAGGTTGCAGAACCCTGGCCTAAGCAAATGATTTGTGTGTGTGTGTGTGTAAAAAGTAACTATACACTTACAGTTACTTTTGAATTATGAATGTAGTAAACTGAAATAATATCCTACCTCTGAAAAGTGGAGAAGACATATTAAGTGGTGGAGGAGGAATTCATAAAGATAAAATAACCAACATTTGTGTTACAAGTGAAGGACTTGTTTAAAAGTATCGAGATATTATCAGCAAAATACACTCAGTATCAGAAATAAAACTATTCATTTATCTGGGTAGAATAATGTCTAACCTTGTTTTCTAAAGTACCTTTCAAAACAAATAAAGTGCTTTACAAAGGTATTCCAGTTCAAAAGGATGGATGAAAGTATGAAATATGATGATGATGATGATGATGAAGCGTTTTATTTTCTTCTTACTATTATTTATATACATTTGGTTCCATTAAAACGTTATTATAGATAAAAGGAACCTTTATTTTGAAGGAAGATCACTATATTTCCGGTGCTGTCTTCTGTTAGCTTGATCGCCGGTTCCGTTGGTGACGTCACCAACGCCGGGACTGGCACAGGACAACGCAAGAGGATAAGGGACAAACTCTGGGGGGGCTATATCGCCCCTTGGTGATGATGATGGGAAGTTTGCTTTATATTTTACTGTTTTTTGTTCTATGTTCATCTTAATATAACATTTTAATTCATACCATATATATACCACATAGTAAAATCAGGCACTAAATGGTCAGTGTTGTTGTTTCCTGAGTCAAGAATGAGCTTTCAAACTCAGAAACATGTAGGCCTATGCTGTTTCCAAAACTCTGGACCATCTGACATACAGTATGACAAAGCCACAGCATCAGCCTACACAAAACAGTCAACTGTTCCAGCCCACATCATACTATTATGGGACTACGTTCACTTTAGATGAGCTCAACTTATATTTTACTTACACAGGAAAGTCAAAGAAGTGCCACAGCTGCAAAAAGGAGGACATAGTAACCCACATAGTTAAACTAGAATACGTTATGAGCTTATTCTATACACTAAAACAGGGAGCATTAACTATAAATGGCGAATAAAAATAGAGGTTTTACACACTGTGTACAGTTAGTACAGTTATATAAAGCAAATACAGTATATTTATACCAAAAATGGGATTTTTCTGCAGACCGCAGAGTTTGGAGGCATTCAAAAGGATGTGACTCATGCGATACTTGTACACTGTATAGCAACTACGGGCCACTTGAATGAGGAACATTTCAACGTTGAGGTGTTTAAATAAAACGCATACAGTAGGTTTAAGCAGTAGCTGTTGAGCAATGAACCTTTAAACAACACCTCCACATTTTTCCCTTGCTCTTGTCAAGGAGTGCATGTACTTTCTTACAATGCTCTTCCATTTACTAAACAGATGAATGACTGAATGACACGATGAACGGTCTCAGATGTCTTATGAAAAATCAGTGCAGTTTCAACAGTATGTCTCAGTTTTTGCACATAGAGTCAGTGTACTCACTGTCATTGCATGTGCACATGGATGGATTGCTGAATGGTCCTGCCAGGAACAGGTCCACGGGCCTAAAGAGGCAGGGCCCCACCCTCCCTCACCCTCCCTCACCCTCCCTCACCTTCATCTGCAAAATGTCACTCAACTCAATATGCACCAACCAGGATACAGAACACAAAAAGAGATTGAAAGCATCCATGAAGAGACACAAAATGACCAAAAAGACAGAAAATGACCTAAAAAAATTAAAATAAAATTACTACAAAGAAATACAAAACAACCAAAAAAGACACAAAATAATTTTAAAAGACTACTAAATTACTTCAGACAGACACAAAATGACTACAAAGACACAAAGTAATTCTAAAAAGGGGCCAAAAAGATGCGACAGTAAATAACTACAAGGAGATACAGAATGACCAAAGAGGCACAAAATGTCTACAAAGGGACACAAAAATACAAAAAAAACCCACAAAATTATCTCAAAGAGACAAAGATGTCTACAATGAGACATAAAACAGCCACAAAGACACAACATTGCCTTGAAAAAACAAAAAATACATCAGACACAAAATGACACAAAGAGACACACAACGACCAAAAAAAGACACACAATTACCTTAAAGAAAAACCAAAATGACCAAAATGACCCAGAAAGACACAAAATTGACTTAAAAAAAAATATAAAATGACTTTGAAGAGACACAAAATGGCTACAATAAGACACAAAACAACCAAAAAGACACAAAATTACCCTCATGAAACTTATGGGTTATTACTGACTCATTCACCACAGTGACGTCAAAGTTAACATGAAGTAAAGATAACACATCTAAACTTAGACTAAACCAGAAGATGACATCATATCCTTATTGTCACCCACACTAGAGTCACAGTACGTGCCAGCTTCCTCACCTACACTTCCACATTATCTGTAAAATGAGACCCAACAAAATGGATTTAGCTCAAAACCAAAAGTGTCACAGCCACAAGTTCACGTCTCTGTTGTACTGATCTCTGCAACAGCTGAGTTAGGACTGGTGCACTGATCCAACTTCACTCACTGGTTTCTTGTTCCACAGCGCCTCCACATGGCTGATCTGTGTTCCTGCACTGGAAATGACAGTAAAGGTTTTTGTTTTTATCTATCTCTCTTGAGCATTTGGGATGTGAAACAGAAAGTGACAGGCCTGAGGGAAAACAGTGCTTTTATTTCTGGAGTTAAATGTCAGCAATAACATATAACTTTAAAATAAAATAAAAGTTTCTTGCACAGGTTTGACTCCTATCACAAGGGGGCTGAGCATCCCTGACAGAACAGCCCAGCCTCCATCTCCATCATCATCTGAGCATGTCACACATACCGACCTTTCCCATGTCATCACTATTAGTGACAGGATATTAGAGCAGTTGACCCACGGGTGAATGTTTCACCCAGCTCCCCACTCTCATTCAGCACTGACAATGACTTTCATACTCTGACGAATCAATTTGATTAGAAAGCAATTAGAAGAATAAGTACAAGCACATGCTTATTATTAAAGCTGAGCTTCTTTTTAACACAGCTGACCGGAGGATAATTGGAAAGAGCTGAGGTGCATGTTTACACTGTCAGACATCCAGCTGATATTATTAGATTTCATGGCTGGATCTAATTTACAGGGGAAAATATTCAGAATTCTTACATGTTAGTCCTGTGGTCTGAGACAATCCAAAAAATATTAGCAGACATGAACAACTCTCTCCCAAATCCAAAAATTAGAGGGCATCAAGTCATCAAGTATTAAGTCTGAAGCTGCTCCATAGGCAATGAATTGGGAAAGATGTTCTGAGTATATGGGAACATTTACTGAGAACAAAAGACAACAAATATTTTGTGGGTCTGCAGACTTTATACTTGATGACAAGTTTGAAACTTAGGGCCTGTGCACATGCTGCATTTTGTGCCCTCAAATCCACTGTTCTCAGTGTAGATGATAGGAAGGTGTACTCAAAAGCGTTCTCGAGAGCATATTTTTCAGGGTGTGGCAGCTGCGCCCCAAGATAAACAGAGTTCAATTTTTAGCCAAGGAACAACCAATCAGAGCCAGCAGATAGCTTTCACCTCTTCCACTAGTCTTTGGTAAATATGGAGAAGTTGATCATTTTAGTGCAGGGCTAACCATAGAAAACACGCAGAAAACAGCACCTGGAAGAAAATCACCTCCGCACTCAGGATAATTGGCAAGTAGGCTGTGATACGGTGCTTGTTGTGGTAGCTTAGCACCTCAGATGCAACCTGCCTCTACCGTTTTTAAAGTTGGCGTAGAGTAGGCACAAGAATAATGCCTTTTCCAGGCGGTTAGAGTTATAGCATGTGTCTCTGCCCTTATGGTGCACTCTGTTTGCACTGGGAAGTTTAAATTTCCAAGTTCCCAGTTGCAAATTTTAACTGAAACGCCCCCTTTAGTCGGATATCCAACTTACGGTGCTTTCAGACCTAGAGTTGTCTTGCTTTGGTCCGAATCAGGGACTAATTTTGTGACAAAGTTGTATAATTGTCTAGAGTTGGTTCATGTTCTCACGGCAGCATTTACAAGCAGACCAGATCAAATGTCTACATGAGAAAGCTGCTCTTCATTGGTCAGAATTTCCATGCGGGAAAAATCCAGGAAGTAAACCAAACGTTGAAGAAGAGTACACTTCATTTTAGTCAAACCATACAGTTTGAAAACGAGGCACGGCTCCAACTAGAAAACAATGTTTTGATGCATTGGATGTGCTGAATGTGCATATTAAGGCAGTACAGGAGGAGGTGCACATTAATAATCCTCCAGGTCCCAAACAATGTGTCATGTGACTGCAGTTGGTTCAGATCGAGGTCGGAACACGTTCTCACCACAAACAAACCGCATCAGAGTTTGTTTGTAACCGGACTGAGACCACCTCTTCAAGAAGGTCTTGGTCCGTTTTTTTTTTGGTGCACACCTGAGTGTGATTGCTGTGTTCACACCTGCCCAAACCAACCGCACTTAGGGGGCAAACAAACTTCAGTTCGACTGAACCGAACCAAACAGGGCAGGTGTGAAAGCACCCCTAGAAAGGTGGAGTAACCTCACCAACCATGACTTCAAAATTCAAGATGGCTGCTCTGTGCATCAACAGTAATAAAAGCTGTATTAATATTCTCTTTATTAGCACTTCTGTCAGCAGTCGTACACACAGCACTGTCCAACTTCTATCTGTGGACATGTTACTGTGTGCGCAAAATACAGAGCAATGCATTGCTATTAACTGATGTTGCAAACAATGGCTAACCTGGCTATTGCTGACAACATCTTGGTTTTATGACATGTTGTACTGGAACGCAGTGACGTCATTCCTAGCTCCAACCTCCGATTTACGAGGTAAATGGAATGCAGCATGACTCCTCTGGTTTCTGGCTTTGAGAGTGACTAACTCACGTTCACAAATATCGACTCAACTTTCCAAGGCCATGCACATACATATCAGAATTCTTAATTTAGGTGGTGTTCCCCTTTAACATAAAATTATTAGACATCTGTTGGTCACAAATTATTGGCATGGCCTGTCTGTCATACCCCTCCTCTCCTAAGCCTGAGGAGAGCTTGACTTAATAATCAAGGCTGAGTAACACTTGTCAACACTTTATCTGCCACCGCTATACCCAGGATGTCTTCCATTATAGATCCACGCCCCCATATTCTCACCAGCCGCACCAAGTCATCCCACTGAGTGACGGCTGAGAGCCCTGCAGCTCAGCACAGCTATAGTTACAGTGCTGATGAAACGACTTGTTTATTTTGGCAGAAAGGCGCCCGTCTTTAGGGCCACCTGACCGGGAGTGATGAAGTACGTGATGAACTAGCGGCTCCCGTGCTATGTTTGCTATTCTGTGGCCTCCAGGCCAAGTGAAATATGAATCACATAAAATGTGTATGATTTAATGTGTGCTTATATGTGTTTTCTGTTGTGGCAATGCAGGCCGTCTCCAAACCATCCTACAGGGTGAAAAAATATACTTCAGAGGACACAATGCTGCAGTTTGCTAATAAAAAGTCACCATCAGGACGTCATGTTGGCCGTAATAACAAGATATGATTCAATTCACTGATTAAGACTTGTAATTTATTTATATGTGTCACACTGTTTCCAGTTTATTAGGTACACCAAGCAAGGACTAATGCAGTCTAATTAAACCGCCCTGTATTAAATTGTTTAGTCATGAAGGTCCATATAGTACACTTTATATTTAGTTTGAAATATAAGAAACTATAAGAAACACCTCTCAGTTTCAGCAGAGTGTATAAAATAAACAGGCAACTGATTCTGTGTTTAAGAATGGTTGGGCAAATTTGAAGTATGCGTATTTAAGGAAGAAGAAGAAGAAGGAGAAGACAAAGAAGAAGACATACTTTATTGAAATTAAAAATGTCCTCTGTTGTTTTTTTACACATCACTCACACACACACACACACACACAAGCACACAGAGAGGCCTGAAATACACTCACATGCACAAAAAGACCTCAACACATGCATGAACAGAGAGGTGTATGTGTCAGAGTAAGGGGACTTCCTCGCTCAAGGGCACCTCAGTTCACCTTTCGTCTGTGTCTAACGTGGATGTCACTGCCCACTGCTGGACATACCAAAAGTTGGAAGAACAATTTCCCATCTTTGGAAATGGAATCATCCCAGGAGCATGTGAATGCACTGTAAGATGACAACATTGATATCACTCACATATTTGACCGTTCATAGTGAAGCTACAGTAACAGAATAGCTTAGCTTAGCTTAGCTTAGCGTAAAGACTGGAAACAAGGGGAAACAGCTAGCCTGGCTGAAGATAACACAATACACTGACAACCACCTCTAAGGCTCAGTAATTAAGATCTTTACATGGTGACTTTTTTTGGTGGGCGGGGCTTAGCTGGAGGCAAAACAATTCTCCACAGACATTAGCTAGCCCTTGCTAACAAGTTCTGTTGGCTTGTTTTAGACAATGGAGGAAGACATGCGAGTGCATTCAGAAATATTCATTCCGAGTGCCGGAGCGCACTCTGGCACAAACTGGACAATTTGTAAATTCGGAGCACTGTCTGACTGCACCGTTCGGTTATCCAGATCACCGCACTCTCAGAGTGACAGAGCGCACTCTGGGCACTCTGTCTGGGAAGCAGAGTGAACGTGTGATTGACTTAACCGCGCATTGATTCATATAGAAAAATAAAGCTCAGTTTCTTCCACCAACAGGGCTCTCATTTTTAGTGTAGAGCATCAGACTGAATTTATGAACGCACCATGTCAGGTCACTCACTCTCCGGGGCACGAGTGTTACTTGAATAACACTGACCAACGGGACCAGACTGGCTGACCTGTATGCTCTCACTCAGTGGATGGATGATGTCACAGGAAGCTTTATGGTTGATCACTATGCCAATCTTACAAAGAAGGACGACACTTTAAAGGTTTCCGCCTGTTTGTTTTGCTATCGAAGCTAATGTTAGCTAATGTGCTAAAAAGTTAGCATTACAGAGAAATCTAATATCCCTCTTAAAACCTCCCCAGTTTCTGATGAGGTGGACATGATAACCCTTAATACACATAACGTTATTCATCCCCACAACAGGAAATACTTTTTCCCTAACCTGATATGACATGAGCACTTTTGACAGTCGTCTCTGTCCAGTCCTTTCATCTTATCGCATTTAACCATAGTTGTCTTCATTTTTGTTAATGGACAGTGGCGGCTGGTATGTTTTAAATTTAAGTTCTGAGCCATTACTGCCTCTATTCTAGCTCTCATTAACAAAACAAGACAACTCCTACTGTATGTAGCCTACAGCTCTGTGGTGGCAAGGGTTGTGGTTTTGCCTCCAGCTAACAAACTGACGTCATTGTGACGTTGGCCCTAAAAGGGTCTATACACTTCCAACTCTTTGCCCTACAGTGAAGGACACTAAGATACACAAATGTTTGACACAGACCGAAATGATATTGTTCTAGAAAAGAGATGCTGTGCTCTGTAGAGCTGTACAGTACATACAAACAAATCCTCAAACTAAACTTAGTATCCTGAGTCATCACCACCATCAGCTGAATCAGTGGCTTTTGTTAGCTCATCAGTGATGAAAAATCTGTTGCTTCCCGGTTTTACGTTTAGTGACAGACCACAGAAACAATCATGATATGATGAGTCTGTTACACATACGAGGTTGATGAGTCATTACTCTTATAAACAGTGTTTGTTATGAGTGTAATTTTGTACTGAACTGTGAGGGACAGTTTGAAACAGCATCAGACTGAACTGAAAACAGCACTGTGTGTCACTGTCATGGAGCCAACAGTAGGCTATACGATGGCCACTCTATTCAAGTGTCCCAGTAAGCCATGGCAGTGTGACAATGAGACAGCGTGCACATTAGACCTATTTCACCGCAAAAAAATTGACGTGTCAAAGCAGGAAAAGCACAGGCGTACTTAGAACTGTTACTAATGTTTCTGCTTCATTTAAGTGTACCAATAAACCACGACAGTGAGTCAGTACAGGGTCTGGAAATTAGTAAAGCTATATAGAGTGCAGCCCAGTCTATATCATTAATTACATCTGTGGTTTTCCTGCTGTGTCATGTCAAAATGTCTGCTGTGAAAAAACTCAGGCAGCTAAATGGCAATCACCCATGCATTGTCTATATATATCTACAAGACCTCATCCTTAGAGGATAGCTGAAAGCAATCCCAGCTGACATTGAGCGAGAGGCCGGATACACCCTGGTCACCAGACTGACACAGAGCAAGACATGCTGACACTGACGCCCATTTGCGGACAGTGAACATGCCCTAAATGGATTTCAGCTATCATTCACACCTCTGCTATATATATATATACTTTGCGATCTGAAAGCATCTTCTGTAAAAAAGACCTATCATGGCATTGTGATTGGTGATCACATACTGACACCTGTTGAGACGATGAGATCTAGGGCCGGGTATCGTTTAAAAAATTACAGTACCAGTACCAATGTCGGTACGTTTAAGTGATACCAATACCAATTGAGTACTTTCTTCAGTAACTTGACACACCGTCACTTCGATCTCGTCACATATTGACGTTTAATCATGGACTGCCACGTCCACATATGATGTGAAAGGTACCCTGGGTGCGTTGGTTGTGCGTTCTGGGACACTGTGTCAAGTTCTGCCTGTTACATGCATTGTCTTCTTTCAAAGCACACTTCTGTTTGCACAGGAAATTTACCGTTTACATACAGTCTCTTTCAAAATAAATGCACTATGTCAGTACAACACCGCTAATTGACATTTTTTTCCTTCAACAACTAACACATATGGTTAGGTTTAGGAAAAAAGAACAGGATTTGACTTTATAATCTTCTAGGACGCGAAAACCGCTCTCTCGGGTGAAAGCTAGTGTTTGTTGGACCACCACCCCAGTTGGACTTTCGCTGCCTTAACTTTCATCCTTGTCCGGCCGCTTTCCCCCCTGACTTCACCGGGCACTGTAAAACTATAACAGCAACCGGCCAGGTATCATGCTGATGTTAAAGGAAGCCTTTTTTGGTTTCTGACGCTGCAAGTCACTGCCCAAGCGCCGGATTTCGACAACTTCGGAGTGAGACCGGGCTCAATAACTATAATGTGAATGGAGTGGCGTGTACTATAGGCAAACTTTCGAAGGTTTTAGTGGCATCTTGGCACGCTGAACTGTCTAATACACGGCACTCAACTACACCACACCTCAGACTGTATGGGTTGTAGCTGCTGCTCCAGAAGTGTGAGCTCCACACAGGGGACAGTTGGTGAGAATCCGCCTAGCCATACACGCACAGTGACAGACTTACTGTTAGCATCACCGGCTAACATTACCTAACTGTTCCTGGAACATTACATAACGGTTATTAACTGGTTTTAATGACATAGTCGAGCCCTTTCTGTATCGGTGTGAGTTTATTGGAAACATTTAACAGCTTAGTGTTGGCTGTTAGCCACTGCTGCTGCTGTTAGCTCGTGGCAGCCGTCAGACACTGAAGTGACCATTCACCGAGAGGAGAACTGAAATGAATGAAATTCAAATAAGCTCATTTGTAATTTCAACCTGTATTTGTTTGGACACACTTAGAAACAAGATCCCTTTAGACAAAGCAAAAGTAAAATATCTCTTTCACCAAACCCATCAGCCTTTGCTATCAGAGCAGTCAGATAATAAAAGCGTATCAGTATTACAAAGTGGCGTTGGCGGTTGGCCCCCAGCTGCCACCACCTCACACCAGCCTCAATCTCCCACCAGCGCCCAGATCTTTTGGATCTGTATTCTGGGACATGAGGCTCGGTGCGAGCTGCCAGAGTGCCATCACGACAGCTGCCGTTGCTCTGCAACAGACAGAATTAGTAAGATAAACGCAGCCAGAGACGGAGGGCCCAGTTGTTGTCCGGGTAAGTGAGGTCAGATGAGACTGCAGCACCCTCTCTGTGAATGGGAACACACACACACTCACGAAAACTATAAGTAACTTAAAAGTTATTAAGTCTGGGACTTCACTTAAACTAATTTAGAAGGGCTAGATCTATACTGAGAATCATCAAACTGGGGAGACGATGGTGATTAACCTTTAGTAAAGGAACATGTACATGGACATTCCTTAAAATAAATGGCAATAAAAGTATTTTACTTTAAAATTAAAATGACGCTGACCATTAAATCGCCTCTCTAAAGGGAAGGTGGTATCATGATCATGCCACCAACAAATCCAAGTTGGAAAATTGTTTTTTCCGCATTAAAATATGAAAGCTCTTATGCTCTACTGTTTAAGGCTCTGCATATTTATTGCTCCATATTAAATGCTGTGTCCTTTCCTATGTCATCCAAATGAGGAGGAAAGCAGGCTGCAGTAATTCTGTATTTGCTGGTGTCGGTTTGACTGTTTGTGCGATCGTATACGTAAAAGGCAAATGGAACAAAGAGAAAAGACAAACTTCAGCATCTAAATAAAGTTTCTGGTGACTGCTGCAGTTGAAACATCCCACTAATCTCGGCAGGGATTTAGCGGTCTGGGAACACAACACCGGGCTAAATGACTGAAGATTTGCCATGTCATATATAGACCCACATCACTGCTTTGGCACTGTGCAAAGAAAGAGTGAAAACGAGCACAGGAGGCTTTTAATCATCGTCATGAATTTGAAATGTCAGGGAACAAAGCAACGGCACTGATCAGAAGTGTGCACAGGTGAGAGGTGTTGGTGTTTTAATGTGGAAGAAATGTAATAACTTTGAAAATATTTTTGACCATTGCCAGAGATTAATTACTTCAGTATCTTCCGACAAGTAAACAGCAGTATTTTCCTTTGTTTTGTCTTTATTACTTTTTTTGCTTTAAGTCTTTGAAAATAATCACGTTCGAGTTTCAAATCAACCTGTTGCACGTGTGAACCCACTCATCTCTGTGTCTGCACAATAAATAATGGGACCTTGGGCTATACCGTCCATCTATATGGGTTAAATATATAAATAGCTGTGAATCTTTGACAGTCTAAAGATACACCTTTGACTTACGCCCTATTTACATCTGCAGCTACACAGTGAGGCCTCACAGTTAAGTCTTATGAGGAGATTTTCATTTATAATTCTGTATACTTTTTTTCTTTCTATGACACGATCATACCTCATGATTTGAACTGCACAAGAAAAACTCCCTAACCAAATTCTGGTTAAGTATAATATAATAAAATTGTTGGAGCGAACTGAAGGAGCAAGTTGAAGGCAAGAGAGGCAGTTTTTTACTCAGGCCTAATTCTAATGATACGCAATTAAAGAATGAAACATCCTGTGTTTAGGATGGATAGGTTGTAAATCTGTAGCTGGCAAATGAAGGAGGGAGGTTGTCTCTTTTCCCTGAACCTAATCTCAGGACATCCACAAGGAACACAGGCAAGTACTTCCCCGGATCTTATTTAATTAATAAAATTGGTTAGCGTTTTCTTAAGACCGTCCTGTTGACAGCAGAATTGGATTACTCAAGAAAAATCTCTGGGACTTTAGAAATAACAGAAGATAACATTATTCCTAAATGTGAGATAGCAAATAAACAAATTTTGATGGCTGGGAGCGATAATCTCTCCTGGCCAAGTTTGGCACATAACCTAAAAAATTTATCATTTTTACAATTTCTTTAAACATATTAAATATAATGTAATAATTAGAGAGCTTTGCAGGCGATGGGTTTGCTACCATTGGAGAAAGACAGGCCAGATGTTTCCCCATTCCCAGTCATTGTGGTAAGCTAATCAGCTGCTGGCTATATCCTTATACTGAACCATAGGCTGTTTAACTAATGGACGCAACCACCGTGATGCTTAGTTGGCTTTAGTTTTGAAGATTTCAGAGCCAGAAGTGAACATATTTGGACAGGAGAGTGGAGATAACCCTAATGCTAGCTGCTAGCTTGGTTAGAACGGTGCATTTACAGCTATAGTTAACTGTAATAATGCTAATGCTAAGTGTCAAACCAATAAAACAAAATGTACTTGCTGGGAAAAACTGAACATATGACTCCTTAGAGCAGGGATACTCAACTTGCTTTGCCCAGGGTCCAATTTTGCAACCTGACCAGAGAACACTAATAATTAACATATAAATCTGACACAGAAGTTTGACATCCAGCAAAAACATTTTTTAAAACTCTGCCGATTAGGAGCTACATATCTAATATACAAAAATCCTTAGCCTTACCTACTCTCACCTCTGTGAAAGAAAAAGCAATAAACACCACTCAAAGAGGCACCTGATTTCACGCTTCTATAAAACAATCATGGACGCCTCCCAGATCTTCTCAGAGATGAAAAGACTTGCATGGTGTGAGGATTTAAATAGCGAAATCTCGGTGGAGGACTGGCAGACAATCTTCTTGAAAGCTCAAACACAATCCATTAACACCTACTTTAAATTACTCCGATATAAGTGGATAATGAGAATACATGTAACGCCAACCATGTTAAATAAATTAATCCCAGTACCCCTGACATACGTAATGAACGTGGAATAAAGGGCACATTATTTAATTGCTGATGGGACTGCCCAAATATCCAGGCTTTCTGCATAGAGGTTTTGGATATCCTTTCACATGTCAAAGGTTTTAAGTTGTCTGCATGCCCCAAAGTTGTGTATCCTTGGAATTTTTCCCATAAATTGTACACTAAGCAAGGTAGATAAGAACATGACACTCGACTGCTCATTACAAGCAAAACACACCAGAGCCAGATTCTGGAAATCTATTATTAGACCAAGTTCACAAACCTGGCTCACAGGACTATCACACTCTGTTGCCCTTGATAAACTTACTTTCATGATTAAGGGTAAATATTTTAGTTTTGATAAGATATGGGGACGTTTTATGACATTTCTAGAAGTTTACTTGTGTTAATTCTTTCAGTGCAACATAATCATGTGCAACAACAATCATCATAATGACGATGCCTTGTACTGTAAATGTTTTATTTTGTACCTTACTTATTGTTGTTGTTGTTGTTGTTGTTGTTGATGTAATATTTGATGTATATTATAAATCCAATAAACACACTTGTTTTAAAATAAAAAAATAAA
>NC_065512.1:16929572-17000953 GCF_006386435.1 Epinephelus moara | reverse complement strand
AAGAATGTCTTGATTGAAAACACACTAAAACAGTGACAGCTACGGCTATGCCTGTCATGCAATGGTCATGTTACCTAACCAACGTTGTTACCATGGTAGCAACTCGGCAACAAACAAACCGTTTTTTGTATCAGGCTGTAAACATGTTTATTTCTGTTGTTAAATTGGGCACTTTGAAATGTGGGTTTATGGGGATTGGCTCTGGGATCCAGCCTCAAGTGGCCATTTGAGGAATTGCAGTTTTTGGCACTTTGTGTTGGCTTCATTTTTCATCCCCAGAGATTGTTGGGCACATTGAATAGACTCTTATACTGTTAGAGTGGAGGCTATCTTCTCATCTATCGCCCAGTAAGCGTATTTCTCGAGGTGCTAAACTATTTTTTGCATGTAATCTAGCATAGTGAGTCTTTAACATCATATCAAGGCCGTGGCAGTTCTACACTTGCTAAGCTGCAAGGATACCCTATTCCCACAGTGGGAGCCCAAAAAGATTCTGTCCCTCTTCATCAGCTCTAATTGCCCATTGGAGACTTTCATTATGACACTGCACGTTCTTTAAAGTCAGTTGCTGGGATCCATTTCCACCAGTTTGCCAGGCAGTACAGTGAAGTTCTTCCACAGGCTCATATTGGATCTTGGGTGACCCACAGAAATTCCAGTTCAAGTGGTTACTGTGGTATTAATGATTAACGGTTCACTAGTGATGATGGGGTCTGCCTGGCTTGACCTTTCCACATGGCTGTATTTGCAGCAGGAGTAAGCACTGGGCTTTAGCATCACGATAGCCTTGCAGTGCCCAGACAGCTGCACCTTTATCCCCTGGCCCAGCAGCTGAGTTGGAGGCCTAAAGTGGGGGAGGTATAACTGTGTGCCAGCTGAAGACAGGCAAGAAGCACAGGCTGAGGGCTGGGGGACATGGACTGAGGGCACACTAGGGCAGTCCTGGGCTATATGTCACTAAGGCATAAAATAGATTGGCCCTTGAGATATCAATTAAACCACATGCCTGAAATTAAGTGAACTGAAATAATTGCTTTTCCTCGCCTGACTTAAATACTTAAGTATGATTACCATGTCTCTAATGTATACATTAGCAATATAAGAAGAACATGGTGATGAACATGTCATTTATTGCTGCTCAAGTTTTATTAGGGATATCAGTCTATTTTTTCTTTTACCACAAGCACAATGGATGCATGAATGAAAACATGCCACATGTTCTTAAGGCAGAATAATCAAATTAAATCTGTTCCCAGTCTTGTTCTCTGAACTAGCACAACATCTTCTTCTTTCTTCAAATTGTCATCTGACTTTAATTCCGCCTGCTCGTCCAAACGACATAGGGTCCTTTTTGTCCCTGGTGCCCTTTTCAGACCTGTTTAGAGTGGCATTCACTGCAAATTCCTCCCTGGAGATAAATAAAGTATCTATTTATATGTGACAGCACTGCTAAGCTATTATCTACCTTCAAATTGAAATTGAAAAAATCTTTTTGATCATATTTGATTTCAGTTGGCATTTGGAGCACCTTGCATATGAGCAATAAAAATAGTTTAGATATCAAAAAACACACCACATTGTTATTTATATAAAAACAGTGGGCATTCCTCAACTTCAACAAGACTAAGAGTTTACAGCCATGCTGCTGACATGTACCTATTGGCACTCAAAGCAAAGTACAGCTGAGGCTGATGGGAATGTCACTAGTTTTGCAGGTATTTCTCATAGACTGTATGGAAGCAGCTGCTGTGACATCGCCCACCGGTTCGTGGATTACCATTTTGATGCCTCGAATTTGGCATTTCGCCCGTCAACATCTTGGATATTTGGAGCCAGAAGTGACCATATCCTTCTTAGACCCCATGTCCTTATATGAGGACATCACATTTTGGGTACATTTGACCTTATACTTCATTCTGTTTAACTTAGACCTGTTGTCCTCATTCGTGGACACTTTTTTGTCCAATCAAGTGGTCCTGGCGGAGCACAGAGAAGACGATCAAACTTGACTATCTACAGGAAGTAAAAGTCATAACAAGGTTTCCATCCTTGAACATGCGGAAGGATAATTTGCACAGAGCACTAATCCATGTAAAAACAAGATGGCAGCCATCTCTGCCAAGTCAGTCTGAAGCCGATCCTGACACAGAAGTGGACAAGGTCCAAAACCTGATCAGATTTTATGGTTAAAACTAATTTACTTATAAATAATAAGTTTGATATGGCAACAAATTTGACCAATTTTAGCAACAGTAACAAGATAAGATGCTGTTTATTAATTAGGAAGTACTTGTTTGAGGACATTAGGACTTTATTATTATCTCGTTTGAGGACATTGGGACTTAATTATTGTTGACAGTGTTTAGTTTTTTTATACTTATCGGGTCCTACTGATCCCAAATAGTTAGGGGAAATTAAAAAAGTGCATACCAAACAAAAGTTCAGGTCTCAGGAGGATATTTGGACAAGAGAGTGAAGCTGTGGATGACTGAGGGCTGGATCTGATTCATAAACTGTGGTGGCACTTTACAGATGGCCTGTCACTTGAGGCGGCCACACTTTAAGCCTTAATAACATGTAAACAGGTGAGTAAAAAAGAAAAAAAAATCACCCCCTGTACAGTTGTCACGAAGAAGGAAATTAGCTAAACAGTCCAAAACTATTCTTAATGTCAGGCTGTAAACATGTTTATATCTGCTGTAAAGTCAGGCATTTTAACATGGGGGTCTATGGGGAGTGACTCGCTTTGGAGCCAGCCTCAAGTGGCCGTTAGAGGAACTGCAGTTTTGGCACATAATTAACAATATGACCCGATGATTGTGTTTAATAAAAAGTTGAGGGATCTCCAAAGTTCTTACAATTCGTCTTGAGGGAACATGAAAGCGTGTATCAAAGTTCATCACAATCCTCTGGGGACTGTGCAAAATCCCAGTAGGCCCATAAAAGTTCATGGCAGCTCATCTAATGTCTACTTTATACCTCTACAGCTGTAGTGCCTAAGTGTTCTGTGTTCTCTGTTGCAGGCACCTCTCGCACATGCCAGCATATACAGTACGTAGCATGTAAATTCACACATGCTTGTTGGGACCAGAATTGTCCAAAAATGTCACCTCCCAGCTCTGATGTCCGAACAAACTTCTGCGGCATTTGTGGTGCCTGCTGTGTAGTCACATTTTTCAAGCCCAGTCTCACTCAGAAGTCGTGGAAATCTGGTCCTTGGGCAGTGACTTGAGGCGTCAGGAACCAAAGAATAAAGGCGTCATTTAACGTCAGAATGGTACGCTGCCAGTTGTCGTTATAGTTTAACGGCGCCAGGCTTCATCAGGGGGAAACATGGCGGGACAAGGACAAAAGTTAAGACGGCGAAAGTCCAAGTGGGGCAGACAGGAGGGGTGATGGATGCATCCAACAAACACCGACTTTCACCCAAGAGAGTGGTGTTTGTGTCCCGTAAGATTCTAAAGCCAAACCCTGTTCTTTTTTCCTGAACCTAACTATGCATGCCTTTGTTGCCTAAACCCAACCATGTGTGTTTGTCGTTGAAGGAGAAAAAAAGCCAATTCATAGTGTTGTACCAATGTAATGCATTTATTTTGAAAGAGACTGTATGTAAACGTTAAATTTCCTGTGAAAACGGAAAGGAGAGAAGTTGACACGGTGTCCCAGAACGTCAACAACCAACGCACCCAGGGTACCTTGCAAGTCGTATGTAGACGTGCAAAGTCCATGACTAAATGCAATATGTGACAAGGTCAGAGTGAGAATGTGTTGCATTTTTTAGGAGGTGTGCGGCGTATCACTGTGGCTCTCCGCTACCCCCGCAAACCCAATCTGCAGCTCTGTGAAAGCTTTTCCCCTGAAGTATAAATTCAACACAATACTTGTTGAGATATTTCAGTCTGGTCCAAAGCAGTGGACCAACCAACCAGCCGCTATGCTGCAGGTGTGGCTTAAAAGAACTCCTTTTATACACAATACAACACATGTGAATATAAATACATGCATGCACGTAAAAGCAACACACACAGAAACTGACACACACTTTGTGAAGCACTAGTGTCTCTATGGGGGTCTATAATTAGAGCACTTGAATCTAGTGACGCATTTTCTCACTGGAGAGTGTCCAGGGACCACTGGGTCAAGAAAACCTACCTCAGACAGGGAGAGACGGACACATAAAATAAAGTTGGAGAGAGATAGAGAGAGACAGACAAAGAGAGAGAAAACTGGGATGAGAAAAGAAAGAATTGGACAGAGCATGGGTTTGACAGAGGGTGTGAACAGAAGAAGTGTGAACAAAGAGAGTGAGGAGGGGCTGCAGAAAATAGTACCACAATTTTCTTAGAAACCATGCGGGTGTCTGTCAGTACCAGGTCTGGACACTGTACCCGACACGTTGGAGGTTTGGGATTGACTGCGTATTCCCCTGTGAGGAGAAATATAGGGAGGTAAAGACAGATGAGACACATGAGAAGGGACAAGTCTCACAGGCCGACAATGTTTGATGTTTGAACCCTGGCGTCCTTTCCGTCATGTATCGAGCGGCCATAGGAAGACTGTGGTATTATGTAACAGTGTACGTGTGTGTGTAATATTAATATTATGATAATGATAACCACAGATATATCTGATGTAAAGAAAACAGCAGTTTAGAAGAATGTTTTCTCCAGGAAGTGGGATAGGGAGGGATGATATGATAAGAAACCAAAATATTAGAAAGATTAAATTTAAGTGAGTGAGTGAATCACTGAGTGAGTATGTGACAGAGTGAACAACTGAGTGACCTTAAAAGGCCACACGGTCGCGCCAGTGACTGAATGAGAAAGTGAAAGGGGGCCTCGGGGTTATCTCTGTGAAGCGCTGCTGTATTTATAGATCATCTCAAAAAAGACTCCCTGCCCCCTTTGCTGCGCCCCCTCCCCCATTTTCAATTAGCCCCTGATGGGTGGAGTAATGCAATCAGGAGTAACTACAGCTCGCACGGAGCCGCCTCCCTCAGTCTGCCCCAGACTCCGCACAGGCACACACTCCTCAGACAGGAAGGTAAGACCCAGCTCTGTTCAGCTACTCCACTATCCATCCATTCCACTTGTCCATCTTTCCACCCATTCATCCTCTCACTGGTCTTCATTCATTCTCCGGGACACAGCTGCTCACTGTGCTCCGGCATCCAACTGTCTGCTTCCCCACCCACCTGCTCGTGTTCTCCCTCTCTCCACCTGCACAGTACCTTCACCATTTAACCACCTCGTCTCTGTCCCCACTGTCTGTCCTCATGTCTGTCTCAGAGGCAGCATCCTTCATCTTATCATCTATCTCCATTATAAAAAAAAAAGAAAGAAAATGCACATCCCCTGTTGACCCCCAGTTCATTTCCACCTTCTTTCCTCACTCCTCATCAAGCTCATACTTCCCTTCTGTTGGTGAAGGTGTCGGCTCCTCACTTCTTGTTGCACAGCAGCAGTCTGTCCTTTTTATTTTTATTTGTTTTGTGACTTTGCAGCATTTTAGTCTGATGCAGGACAGTATAAAATCTTCTAGTAACACTTTGAGTGCACAAAAAAGTACCTGTTAGATGACAAAAGGGAATAAAACGTTCCTAAAAATATCCCTAGAGCATAGTACAGCTGGTGAAAGAGGTAAGATTGGACTACAGACCTTTTTATATTGCATTTACTCTCTATGCCAACCGTGATTCAGGATTTATCAGGAACATTTTCAATTGAGGGCTTAATTCAATTTAACGTTTCATTTCATTATCCACTTACAAGGCTATTAATAGTCACTGTTATCTGTAATTGTTTAATTCCTGCAGAATTGTTGCCATGGAAGAGAATAAAATAGACACAAGCAAGCTCTTATTGATGGTCTTTAGATGGTTGTATAGTTTTAAATGCTTATTCAACTTTAAAACATCTGGACTTATGGATAAATAGCAACAGATTGTAGGCATTCTTAAATTTATGGGGATGCAAAATTGCTTTTCCAGCTTGACTTAACTGGAACATACCTGTAAACTGAACCAAAAACATCCCACTTCCTAACCTCAGGCACTGAGAGTTAATATCTTGGTAAGAACAGTGCCCTCACACACTGGAACTTTCTGGGGATAGACCAGGCTGCAGGGTGGTTGGGGTTATCCAAGTGGCCATCGCTCAGTTTTGGCATCAGGCGATGCGTGCTGGGAGACTCCCAGCATCAAAGACACCCCAGAAGCTGGGAAACAGCTGCATGATGTGCCCGAATAGCTGAAGGTTTTATTTGTAGCGGTTGAGATTATCCTTTTTTTATTTTTAGGAGTCAGATAAATCCTTATATAAGCTAGGTGAGTCATGCTGGGAGCAGTAGACAATGAAGGAATGCAGGGAGGGGTTCAGAATAACTCCGAGCAGAGAGGACGGGCAGATTATAGGTCTCTGATTCGGTCATATAAAAGATACTGAACTCACTAAATGTGGGAATACACAAATAGATAAGGGAGAAGAGGTTCAAGAAAACAGCAAAATAAAGGAGTGCAGCATAATTAAAAATAGGAATGTGAGAAAAGCAGAACATAATTTATAAAAGTATATTAATTTTACGTTTCCTAGCCTCCTTATATGGTCAAAGCTTTGCTGACGCATATGAATAGTACAGTATGTGAATGAGTGATACATCAAAAGCCCAGGGTATTAAACGCTATACTGTACGCACTGGGACACTAGACAGCTTTATTCCCTCTGTGTTTCTCCTGATATGCTCACACCTCGTACCATCCATACCACTGATGAAGATGCACATACTGTCCTGTACTCAGACGTATATCCTATACGATCCCTGGTCCGCAGAGAGTAAGAGTATTTAGCCACAGGTGGGATAACCAGAGGGCTTAACAGGCCGACCAGAAACAGCTGCAGATAGGGAGTAGCCATTATTACAAGTGCCATTCAAACCCACTTATAACGCTGACGTGCGCGCGCACGCACACACACTCACACACACACACACACACACACACACACACACACACACACACACACACGATGACAAGGGATACAGTGATCTGGTGCAGACAGCTGGACGTGAGGTGATGGATGGGTCAGTGTACAGCAGCAGCATGGTGAGCATTGGAATGCAGCGGGGCGTAAGTTGACTGTCTCTAAGCAGGACTGATAGGGGTTATTTATATCCTCCTCATCTGTCACCTTCTGGTTCTGACACTGAGAACAAAATGAAGGGCCGCTGAGAGATGAGAGGAAGAGATGAAAGGGGGGAAATATGCAACATGGGGAAAAAAACTGTAATGTGAAGGATCTTGATAGTGAATGTGTCCTAGACAACATTAATAGCTTGGAATTTAAGATCTCAAAGAAATTGGTATCTGCTGAGTGTCGGCGTCACCGAAACAGATGTGTTTGAACTGAGGAGCAAAATGAAAATACCGTCTATAAAGCTTTAAACTACAGTAGGTAGCTTATAATAACTTCCATATTCTGACAGTGTTGCATAAGACAGATACTCCGTTGGGAAATAAGGTTCATCTGGCTCCTCCTACTGCTTCTACTACTACTACTACTGCAATGCCAACAACAGCTTTAATGTTATTTAGGTGATGGGATGTGGACAGTCATCAGTGGGAAGAAGCATCCGGATCTTTTACTTAACTTAAAGTAGCAATAACACAGTGTAGTATAAAAGAAGTAGTATAAAAAAATAATCTAAGTACAGACAGTAGAAGTACACATTGTAATAGGCCATTTCAGGATAATGTATATTATGTAATTATTGATGCATTCATATGGATGTTGCTTAAAGGTTGCAGTTTTTACTATCCATACTGTTGGGTAGATTGTGAATTTAAGGGATAAATAAAGTCTTATCTTTATTACACAGGGTGCATACGGGTATACACAAGTTCAATTTAAGACTTTTTAAGACGTTTGAATCATAGGCTGTATAAAGTAATAGACATAGCTGCTGTGACGTCACCCACTGGTTTGTGGATTCACGCTTTGAAGCCTCATCTTGGATTTTTGAAGCCAGAAGTGACCATATTTGGACAAGAGGGTGCAACCTGTCACTAAAAGCAGCCCCACCCTTAATGATGCACCATAATAAAATGTTAACGGGTGCTATACAGTAATTCACCACCCTTCAGTTGTCATAAAGGGGGAATTAGCTCTGAAGACCATTACCATTTTTTGTACCGCGCTGTAAACATGTTTATTCTAAGTTGGCATTTTAACATGGAGGTCTATGGTGATTGTCTCACTCATGGAGCCAGCCTCTAGTGGTCATTAGAGGAACTGCAGCTTTTGGCACTTCAGCATTGGCTTTGTTTTCAGACCCGACGGTTGCCGCTTGGTTTAAATACCACTTTAAATGGAATTTAAGACCAAATTTGCCATGGAAGCACTCACTCAAAGGTTACTTTGTCCAAGTAATGTCAGTTTGAAAAGAACAGTAAGGTAAAATGATGATGAAGATACTCTCTGCACGGAAAAAATTAAACAAACTCATTGCAACATCTAAATGCGAAGAGAACACATGCAGGTGTCATGTGTTCCTTCATCATATAGTGTTTCCTTCCTTTTAGAAATTCTCGCTGTGACGTGACTAAAAAACATTTAAGACCAATCCAATCTGAATTTAAGACAATTAAATACTTTTTAAAGCCTTTTATTAGTAATGTGTATCAAGGACTTTTTAGGACTTGCGGCCACCATGTCATATTTCGTAGTATTAATCACAATCTGCAAACTAACTAGTAATTAAAGTTATTAGATGTAGCGTACGTACTATATTTGCCTCTGAAATGTTTGTGGAGTAGAAGTATTAAGTAGGGGAAAATGGAAATACTCAAGTAAAGTACCTCAAAAACTAATGAACTTGAGCAAATATACTTAATTATTTTCCAATGCTGACAATCATCCAGATAAAGTCGTTTCAGTATGTGACATAAACCAGATGTGGGAGTCTATCACTCACTCTACAACTCACATACTTATTACAGAATACTTTCTCACTTCCTGTATCTCTTTGATTTTCCCTTTCTCTCCCAGGTGAGCGACTGCGGGTCAAGATGACCGAGCGCTACGACTGCCACTACTGCAAGGAGTCCCTGTTTGGGAAGAAGTACGTCCTGAGAGAGGAGAATCCCTACTGTGTGAAATGTTACGAGAGCCTGTACTCCAACACTTGTGAGGAGTGCAAGAAACCCATTGGCTGCAACACCAGGGTAAAGAGATGTCACAGATACTTTGTACATATGAAGCTTAATTATCATCAGAGTCATCCCAGCTCCAACTGTCCACCTCATGTTCTAGGATCTGTCGTACAAGGACCGTCACTGGCACGAGGAGTGTTTCATGTGCTTCCAGTGCAAGCGCTCGCTGGTGGACAAGCCCTTCTCCACCAAGGATGAAAAGCTCCTGTGCACTGAGTGCTACTCCAATGAGTACTCCTCCAAGTGCCACGCGTGCAAGAAAACCATCATGCCAGGTAGAAACAAAGCAAGAGAGAAGACAATGTATTTAATTCAAGCCAAAACCAGTGCAACAGAAATCTAATTTCTGGCTTGAAAACATCTGATAATGTCTGAGTGAGCATCAGACGCTCAAAAAAAAAAGTATCCATTGATTTACAGACGCCATTTTCACAATGTAAGTTTTGGGACCAAATGGCATCGAGTGGTCGACCTGGAAGATTTTATTCCACTGTTTGGGAGGGAGAGCCCTTTTACGCAGAGTTTGCATGTTTTCCCCGTGTCAGCGTGGGTTTTCTCCGGGTACTCCAGCTTCCTCCCATAGTCCAAAGACATGCAGGTGAATTGGTGACTATAAATTGCCCGTAGGCCTGTCCAGGGTGTACCCCGCCTCTCGCCCAGTGTCAGCTGGGATAGGCTCCAGCTCCCCTACGACCCCTAACAGGATAAGTGGTTATGGAAAATGAATGACTGAATTAATAAAATTGGCAGCAATGCTTGGTGCATTTCCTGGGGGCCTCGCGACCATTCAAGGATGTTATTATATTGGTAATTCTGAGATAACATGACAATGGCCAGTATGTATGTTACACTGCACCTACTGCTCATGTGCATATTGTGTATGCAATGCCATATAGTTTGATATGGCAACAAATTTGACCAATTTTAGAAACAGTAACAAGCCAAGACAATACTAATTAGCAAGTACTTTTTACGTTAAGACTTTGTTTTCTTGTTTGAGGACGTTGGGACTTAACTATCATTGACAATGTTTAGTTTTTTATACTTATCGGGTTCTACTGATCCCAAATAGCTAGGAGAAATTAAGAAGGCATTTGTCACAAACTAGACCAAAATAAATAATTAAATCACAAGTTTCTTGACTCCAAAACATGTGTTCTGTCTCATTGCTGCTGCCTTGGCATCCCTTCACTACCTTCTGCATCCCCTTTGTGTTTCTCTGAAGGCTCCAGGAAGATGGAGCACAAGGGGAACAGCTGGCACGAGACCTGCTTCACCTGCCAGAGATGCCAGCAGCCCATCGGCACCAAGAGCTTCATCCCTAAGGACAACCATAACTTCTGTGTGCCCTGCTATGAGAAGCAGTTTGCCATGCAGTGTGTGCACTGCAAGAAGGTACGACAACCTACGGGAACTGATTTTCTAAATACTGCTTAATTATTCTCCATCATTTTTCAAAGAAGTGTGACAATATGACATCCATCCATAACACCCTCTTATCAGCCCATCACCACCGGCGGGGTGACCTACCGTGAGCAGCCCTGGCACAAAGACTGCTTCCTGTGCACCAGCTGCAAGCAGCAGCTGTCTGGCCAGAGGTTTACCTCTAGAGATGACTTCGCCTACTGTCTCAACTGCTTCTGCAACCTTTATGCCAAGAAGTGCGCCTCCTGCACCACCCCAATCAGCGGTAACCACAATTCATAGACTTATTTGTCTCCCTGAGTCTATAATATCTATTAAATTTTTCTCAGTTGTTCTGACTTGGATTTGTTCTCACCGTCAGGGCTCGGAGGCAGCAAGTACATTTCTTTTGAGGAGCGCCAGTGGCACAACGACTGCTTCAACTGTAAGAAGTGCTCCGTGTCCCTGGTTGGCCGTGGCTTCCTCACCGAACGTGATGACATCCTGTGCCCAGAGTGCGGCAAGGACATCTAATTCAGTCCGAGGGACGACGGATACACCAGATTGGAAGACGGCGTCATGATACAGGAATGACAAAGACACAATAAATACTATCGAAGCACAGAGCATAGCATCCATAGCATCTTTACAGCCTAGCATTACTACGATTGTACATTGTTGTACACCATGAATTACAAACTACTAACAGTGTTATGTGAATTTAGAAAGTTTAAGTTAAATGCTCACTCTTTGAGAAAAAGTTATCACTAATAAAATAACTGTTAATGTAAAGATCTTTACTTATGAATCAGCGACATGTTTGCAGATACACTGTATGAAGCATTATGAAATAAATCTACAATATTAATGTAGACGATCTGCTTTGAAGTGTAATAATTACTGCTTTGTGCATGGACAAGCTTGATGCAATAATCAGTAGGTTTGTGAATGAGTTCTGCTATTACCAATTAAATAAATAAAAAATATGACTTTGCTCTGATGATTGCTAACTGTGCTTGTGCGTGAAATGACTTTATTCATACAAAAACAAAACATAAAAAATGTTTATATTGGCAACTTTTGAGTAGAAAAGTACACACAAACTTAATACAAAAGCTACTGCGGATTGGTGGATCAAAGACTTCTTGAGATTAATTAAGATTTCCAGTAGATTAGGAGCACAGTAAGTACTAGATATGGTTCACAAAGCTGTCGACTTTACTATTGTTATCAAAATCAACAAAACTGATTCGTTGTATTCAGACAATTTATTTAAAAAACTGTAGGTACAAACATGATACTGGATTTCACAATGGATTCAAAACGCTTTGTGAATCTTGTTCCTGTGTGTTTTTGATGAACTCAACGTCCGTTTCAACGACAGTAGCTGCAAATTTATCCACAACTCCAAATAAACATACTTCAAAAAGACAATATTCCTGGTTTAGTCCATATTCCTTCCTCTTTTTATGAATTATTAAAAGGTGATATTCCAATACGTGTATGCCGTTTAGTAGTGAATTATTACGATGATCCAGCTGTGTATGAAAATCACTTAGTCTGCGTGTTATATGCAACATATGTACAATACTACACTATTATTTAAAAACCCTGAAGGACTTATGAAACAGCACTCAGGTTTGAATAAAGCCAAACGTCAGTGGAATGGAGTTCATTAATGACAAGACTGACACCTACCACCAGTTCAAACACACACACACACCTTCTAAAATGCTTTGTTCAGCATCATCTGTGGTTTGTTTCCTTTTAAAGGTACACCATTTGGCCCTGATCACACAGAGAGTGTTTTAGCAGCTGGAGGCTCCTTTTTGTAATTGTTTTTAATGAGAATGAAGCTTTTTGCTCGCAGTTTTTATGTTGCAATGCGTCTCACGTATCTGCGCTCTAGGCACCTGGTGTTTTTGCCGGAGCACTCTGAACTCTTCAAGTTGAAAAAACACCTCAGAGCGGAAAAACACCCCACATCATCTGGTTTCGTCATGGTCACGAAAACAAGTTTCCAGTTGGTAAACAATGGAGGAGAAACTGGTGGTAGCGGTTGCTGGTCAGAGCTATACGGCCCAACGATAGACAGCAGGTTGTCAAACTGCCCAGAGTCATCCTAAAATATGTTTGGAAACGGCATCATGGAGGTGAAGCTCCTGGACCAACTGGTGGTACTCCCCATGACCCACCCTCTTTTTTAGGGTCCCATGTACCCACACAGATCTCTGTTTCCCTGTGTCCAACAAATTTTGCTGACAGCCTCTCACCCTCAACCAGAGCTACAGCAAGCACCCTCTGCCTCAACATTTTAGGAACTAGATACTAATTAGTGGGGGGAAAACAGTAGATTGGTTACACTGGAAGGTTAGTGTAAGGACGTGTTGGTACAGTCCCTGGCAACAATAAAAAAGTGCAAGCGGTGCGCCTTGCGTTTTGCCACCTGCAAAATACTCCCTGTGTGATCATGGCCAAAAACCTTCTTTCTGTTTTAGCACTGCCACAACATGTTGACAATGCCTCTTTGATTTTGACACAAATGCTATTGATTCTCATAGTTGAGACTGTGACTAATGGACATTTCTATCCGTCCATTCAAGTCATGGTACTACCAACAAAGTGCTACAGGGATGAGTCCTAAAACCTGAAAATCAGTTAGCATTTTTTGCACCTCAGTTTCCCTCGTCTCAGAGTTTTTTGGTTGGATGCCTGAAATAAGGTCTGTGGTTCACATGAGCGTAAGAGATTTTTTTAATGTTTTGTTCTATTTTAAGTAAATACCCCAGGTTGAAGGGGTCATTAAAGGTATACTCCATCCATCCATTTTCATCCGCTTATCTGGGGCTGGGTCGTGGGAGCAGCAGGCCAAGTTAAGCACCCTCTCCCCAGCAATGCTTTCCAGCTCCACCTGGGGGACCCCAAGATGTTCCCAGGCCAGATGAGATATGTAATCCCTCCAGCGTGTTCTGGGTCTGCCCCGGGGCCTCCTACCAGTGGGACGTGCTCAGAACACCTCTAACAGGAGTCACCCAGGAGGATCCTGATCAGATGCCTGAACCACCTCAACTGGCCTCTTTTGATGTGAAGGAGCAGCGACTCTACTCTGAGCTCCCTCTGGATGTCTGCGCTCCTTACCCTATCTCTAAGGCTGAGCCCAGCCACCCCACTAGGCCTGTCACGATAACAAATTTTGCTGGGCGATTAATTGCGTCAGAAATTATTGCGATAAGCGATAATATTGCGTAATATTGTGCTTTTAAGACCATTTTTATTATTGTTGTAATTTTGCTGTTTTTAGACCATTTTTTAAACTTATATAATGATAATAAAGGCATATAGATGCAAGTTCACCCTTTTAAAGAGAAACAAACATTTATTTAACAAGAATATTTAGGAATGCAAAAAATAAAATTTAAATATCTGAAATAACACGTAAAAATATTGAAATAAATGCAAAAAAATAGACTGTCAGTCTCTCACTCTCAGGTGTGCAGTTAAGTTGGTCATATTCGCTCTTTTTGTTGAGATGGTTTTAGAACAAACCCGGCACACCGGCTCGCCCAAATTACTGGGCTCCCCTCTGTCATTTGGTTTAAATCCAAACCACTCCCACACAGGGGCCGTGGCATTTGGTTTAGAAACAAGTTTCATGTCTTTCTCTTACGCTCAACTCTCCGTTTTCTTCTCCGCCTCGTCTCCCCCTCATGAAGATTGCACTGTGTCTGTGTGTGTGTGTGTGTGTGTGTGTGTGTGTGTGTGTGTGTGTGTGTGTGTGTGTGTGTGTGGCCCACAGCCCCGCCTCCCCCACAGAGACAAAGACACTCGATGACAAGAGCTTTCCCTCCGTTCATTACGCTAATGAACCAACTCACCTGGCTGCCAGACGATGCACGGCAGTGAACGCTCTTGTCATCCAGTCTCTTTGGTGGAGAGAGACGAGGAAAACAAACATGCATGAGTACGGCAATTAATCGCGGCCGGAAAAGTTACCGTCTCCCTTTTAATTTACCATGCAATTAACCAACTTCTTGCATATCGTGACAGGCCTACACCCCATGGAAGAAACTAATTTCAGCCGCTTGTATCTGCGACCCCATTCTTTTGGTCACTATCCAGAGCTCATGACCATAGGTGAGGGCTGGGACATAGATGGACCAGTAAATCGAAAGCTTCGCCTTCTGGCTCAGCTCCCTCTTCGCCACAACAATCCGGCACAGTGCCTGCATCACTGCAGACACCACGCCAAAACGCTGATCCATCTCAGGATCCATTCTACCCTCACTCATGAACAACATAAACTTTTGTTTACCACAGAGATTACTTTCTGCAATAATCCAAAATCCAATCAAAAAAATCCCACAGGCTTTTTACTGAGGGAACCACAGCAATGGTAACTTGCGAGTTGGTCTACAAATGAATGTCATCCCTGCAGCACTTCAATACAAACTTTTAAGGAAAACCGAAGGAAAAACTCACACTTTCACAAACCAGTACTGGAGTCCCTCTGACCAAAACCATCTTATGCACAGATAGAAAGAATATCAACAACCATAATTTCCATAAATGGCGTTTCAGAACACAAAGCAGTGTTACTTGTTTTGTCCTCCGTGTGCGGGACTTGAGGAGAGTTGCTGATTATTGATGGTAAGGGCACTTGAGGTTGTGAAAAGCAACAAGGAAGCTTGAGACATCAACGGCAGGACAATCCGCGGAGCACCTCCTCATCCTGTCAGCACTCCAGACTGAACTTTGAGGTGGCCTGGACACACAGGTAAAAGGGCTTTCACCCCTTTTATAATGTAATTAGTAAGATAAATATGATGGGGAGAGCACTGACACTTGGCAACAAAAATGTGGTGGGAGGGAGGTGGTCTGTCCTTCAGAGCCTGAGCTCCCATCAGGTCTGTGTGAAGGGTCAGAGGTCAGGGCCATGTCACATGCTGGATCTTTTTCTTCACCTCTGGAGACTTCACTGCACCCTGGAGAGACGGAAGATGAAACACCAACAGGTATTACAAAAGAGTCAGACAAATAATTTACGCCACATATGTACTTCAATGTCTTACTCATCCATCAGCATACCAATGTCAATGACTTAAGACCACTGCAAAGGAGGTTTCAGTTTGGATGGTCAGCAGGATTATGGAAAAACCCCTGGCCCAATTTTTATGAAACTTAGTAGAAGAGTGGAGCATATGCCAAGGGAAACCATATTACATTTTGAAGCAGATTCAAATCACGGGGCAGATACACTTATTATTTTTCACTTTCGTTAAAGTCCTGGTGATGTAAAACAGATTTCTTTCTTTACACATGATACATGTTAGAAAAAACTTGTTGTAAATATGTGAAGAGACCGTGAACTATGGCCTGTGGAGTTTGACTGGTTTCTCACCATTTCTGTGTCAAGGATTTTTTGGGCGGGCCTTAAATTATGGTACAATGATGCACTGGAGCCATTCTTAGCATAACTTCTCCCCTACGATACGAAACATTAGAACGCATGGAATCAGTGTCATTTCATTCATCTGGTGTGAGTGGCAAGGTCTCTACGTTCTACCAGCTCTCTTTGCTCTTTCAGTCTAAAATTACATGAATAAACATCTTTGTTAGATGCCACAATCATAAAACACGAGCAAAATAGCCATCGCTAAAGTACCTTTTAAGCCCAAAGATTCGCAACGAGACAAAACTGTTTTAGAACGTTGCAGAGAAAAGTTGCAGCGGTGTGAACTGGCCGTCTGAGCTCGACTCAAGCCGGATGATGTCGTCACCTGCAACTCAGCTGGTCAAATTGCTGGCGGATGGTTTGTGCTAACGTTAGCTGCTGTTAACTGCTAACAAGAGTCTGTTGCTTCACAGCGGCTCGTTCTTCAGCTCAGTGCCTACAGTGGATACAGCTCCAGTGTTTCAGAGCAGAGATTACTGCACATTTTTTAATTATTTTGAAACTTAATTTAATACACGTGGCAATTTTTTAATCATAACTTGGCTGGGTTGTTAATGACACACTTTTCTGTGATTTGACTTATTCAGAACACATATTTATTTTTGCTTTACCCAGAATTCTACACACAAAAAAGGGGCATATGGCCTTGGCCGAGGTCTCCAAGTACCCTTATAGTGAAATTCCATAATAATCTGCTATCATGAGTTTTCAGTTTTGCACAGAAAAATGGTTGGGTTACTAAGAAATTCTCTTTTTTGTCTAACAGGTTTTCCCCCACATGATTCCATCTCCGGAAAAACCCATTAATTTTGGAGCAGATTCGAATCACAAGGTGGACACACACATTTTTCCACTTTCATTAGCATTGTGAAAAAAGGGCACTTGGAGGTCTCACGCTGTCTGGGTGCTCTCTGGGTGCTCCTAGTTAAATTTATGGATTTATAATAAGTTGCGATCATGAGTTTTCGGTTTTGCGCATATTATGTTCGAATTAACATTATTATTTTCTTTCTGGCAGTTTTGCCCCGACATGACTTGATATCTGTGTTTCAGCTCTTTAAAACCTAAAGGGTAGTATAATGTAATAAAGAAACAGTATGGATTATTATGCACATTTTCCCTGATTAACACGGTAAACCTCTGTGTAATACATAACCAAGGTGACATAACAAAAAGTTCTTACCGAGCTGTTTGCTTCCCGTTTGAGGTTTGCCACGTCAGCGCTGCAATGAACGGATGAGGATGAGGAAGATGTGTTTCCAGACAGCTTGCGGATTGGGTTGGACAGGTTTGCAGCAGGAGGAGGTTTTAACCTGTCAGTGATTCCTGTTGACGCGGTGGTTCCCTCTGGTTTCTTTACTTTAAGTGGGCCATGGTGAGAGGAAGTGCCGTCAAACACAATCAGAGGCCTTTTCCTATTGTGGTCATTACTGGAACTGGAAATTACCAAACAACAATAACAACAATAATCAATCATTTACACTCAAATGGATTAAAATCATGTTGACAGTAAGGGCTCTGTTTGTCAAGCAGGTGCACAGGGAGAAGCACTGGCATCTTTTTCTGAGGCTCACTGAGATTATTCCCTCGCCTATGCCAGTTTGGTGCTGTGGTGACTCGCCATACTTTGCAGTGGGAGGATGGAGACACAGGGTGAAACACTACCGATCCAGCCCACTGTAATCTTGGCACCAAGAGAGACCTTCTACGGTATCCTACTGTATTACTCACATGAGATCCACAGAACACACTTACAGACACTGACCTTATAAATCTGGTCAAGTATCGGCCAGCTGTGACTGATCCACACTGAATACACCGACCTAGTTTTTAATGTCACAGCACCCTGTGCCTCAGGTCACCTTGGATAAAAATGTTTCTGATTTGTTCCACGCAGTGAGATATACAGCTCTTAAATTTGTAAAGAAGAGGAGAAGACTGGTTTAGGATTGACAGTTGGTATCAGCAGGCACCCTGAGTTGAGGAATCTCAATCTGTCATCCACTGGATGATGCAGACTACGTCATCCAGCATTTGGCTGATGGCTGGTGCTAATTTCCAACCCTGGGTAGGGGTAGTATAGCCATATTGGATATTCTCTTCGATTAAAGTGGTAAATTTATGAGAAAAAACTCCCAAATGTACTGCCGAGAGTCAGGTGATATAGTATAGAGCAGTGGTTCCCAACTGGAGTCCAGATTTGTCCTTAGTCATCAGTTCAAGGTCCACACAGTTTAAAGTATTCAGCGTCATACTTGTGTTTGGCCATGTCGCCAAACTAGTTTGCTGTCTCTGTCAAGTAGCTGTCAGTCACTCTGCAATAGGGAACAGCACCTTCCTACACATATATTCACTGTACTTCAAAATAAAGTGTGTTTTTTACAAACATGACACTTCCGCGAGACACTTGCGGTCCATACAGAATAATGCTGTGACCCACCAGTTGGCCATTTACTCCCTGGGTGGCATTGTTGGCTATGGACACCTGGGTGCTATTAGCATCCTCCTTACATTATTGGATGCTAATTACTGATTCATTTGAGTGTTCATCAGGTTAATGATGCAGCTGGTGAAGGTTTATCCATGTCTACAATAATGCATCATAACTTTTGTATTGATTATATTTCATCTGAATCTGCAAAGTAACTTATTTATCAAATCCCCACATCTGAATTACACTCTCTCTGAGATGCAGTGGAGGGGACGTATTAAGTGGGAGAACATAGAGATAGTATAAATACGTAAACTGCAAGTCTCTAGAGATTGTACTGAGGCGCAGTACTTGTGTAAATGTATTTAGTTACTGACTATCTGCATATTAAATCACAGTGGTGTTCATGCTGAGACCCTCCAGTGCAGACACCGGTACCTGTCTGACCGGTGGCCGGCCGGTGTCTGCCTCCCCCGGCTCTTCTCCATCCTCTTGCCCCAGCGGCTGTTGGGTAAAGTCCTCTGCGGCAGCGGGATGACGTGGCGGAGGTAAAGCTCCGTGAGCCGGTCCCGACTCTCACAGCCTCTGGTGCTGACATGTTTCTGAGTCACACACACACACACACACACACACACACACACACACACACACACACACAGAAGAAGTGTTACTTAGCTCATGACAGACATTAGTCCTATCTTCGCTGCTGATGAAACACACAGACAGTTAGCCGGTATGCTAACATGATGGTGTCCTTCCTTTATCTCCGCATTAAATGACACTTTCTACATTTACCTGTCAACATTAACTCACCTCAGTTAGTATGAGCTGCATAAAATCCTGAGACAGCAGCTCGGGGTGCAGTAAGAGGTCCACATCTGAGGTACCGACAGCCTTTCCATCCTGCCCTGTGAAGGTCGCCATATTGGATGCTTGTCTTCTCCCAGCATGCACCGCGTCATAACAACACGGCATGTTTCAGTAATGATGCCTGCACGCTTTTATGCCTGTTGGAAAATATCTGTTCATTGTTTAATGTTAGAAATGAACAGTGTTGGGAGAAATATTCAGAATATTTACTAAAGTAAAAGCACTAATATCACACTGTGAAAATACTCCATTACAAGTAAAAATACTGCATTATAAACCTTACTGAAGTAAAAGTACTGTGAAAATACTCCATTACAAGTAAAAATACTGCATTATAAACCTTACTGAAGTAAAAGTATGTAAGCCAAGGAAGTATTAGTAAAGTTAATTTAAGTATAAAAAAGTTAAATTATTCATTGTGCAGTCAAATGTTCCTGTCAGAAAGAAAATGGGAGAAATGGACTCTATAAAAGACTCAAAAAGACGACACTGGGCTGGAATAATAATTAATACATACACTGATCCTTAAGGCTGTAAAATGTGTGTTTACCCAAACAGTTTTTGTTTCATTAGCTCTTATTATTATTTTTTATGCTGTTTTAACTGACATGCTATTATCACAAAAAAAATGTTTTAATAAAGATTTAAGTAAAATAGTTCTCTGTCAGTTTTGGATTACTATCACTGCTGCATTAATCTTTATGTTGCATTTAACTGCTGTAGATGTTTAAGGTCATGCTCATTTTAACTCCTTTATTTACTGTTGGGTAGTTTAATATACAGTACAAGATCATCGTGTGTTTGTGGTGTCACTGTCCTGTGTGAGTCATGCATCTATAGGAAGTCAACTTGTCATGGTGTCTAGAAAACAACCTTACATTCAGCTTTGTGACAATGCATTTTCCAGCAGATCTAAGAGGGTTTTTTAAACAGTCTATTTAGGCTAAGAGGAAGGAGAAATTTCACAAAACATAATGAACACTTCATCCTCTCAGTTTATCACAAATATTTCACTGGATAGGAAGGGAAGCCTATGAAAAAATGTCAGGATATCACAAGCACAAGGGCCTCACATGACATTTACTCTTTGTCAGTGTGTGACAAGCTCTGAGTGCTTTACGTGATGTCCAAGGACATGACTAGATAAGATGGCCCAAACTGCTTTGTCACCCCTCTGACGATGCAAGTTCAAGATCCCTGACCTCAGCAGGTGTCAGTGAGTATAGGTTTCTGACATGTCCTGTGTTCAGGGCTCACTCTTAACACTCAGCTCATTCTTGACTGTGTGTTGTGAGTCCAACCGCAGATGCTGAATTTTACTTATAGAGAGACAAGTCTCTGACTCGATGTGTTTTGTCTAGTAGAAACTGCCACCACAGAAGAAATAAATAGCATAATATTGAAATAGCCCAACAAATAAAGTACAACTGAACAGAAACTTGTACTTAAGTTACATTTCACCACCGGAAATGAGAATGGAAAATCCAGACTTTGATGAAATGAAGTCACATGCAGTGGAAATGCTCAGATTACTCCACTTATTACTACCGCAGATTTACCAAATCTAATATTATTCTTTGATCTGAGGGAACACGTTGCATCTGTTCTGTGTTGCATTTGCAACTGAAATCAGTTATGATGATGTTCTGCTTGAATGGTTTTAAACTTCTTACTTATATTCAAATAAACCTGTATGCCTATAAAATACTGCATGGACAGTTCAGTTTAGGACTAGATGTTGCAATCCCTGATGCACACTTGAGACTGTGAGTGGCAGTAATAGTGCCATCTAGGGGTCCGATTGGGAGCCAAAGGGTTAGATGGATAGAAATGAAAGAAAGAGCATAGGGAAGGCAAGGCAGACCCAAGGAGAGACGTCTATAAGGACTGAGCTCTCCCCCATCGGACTGGGCTGTTCACTCTACCTCCCCATACTCCCTCATTTTGATGAGGGAAGATAGGGGAGAAGAGAGAAGGGAGGTTAGGGAGGGTAAAAGCTTCACTGGGGTCATCAGGTGGGCTTATATTCAGGTAAACTTGTATATGTAAAGTTTTTTTTTTAAAAAGATAACTGAACCTATTTGTTTCAGTTCAACGTTACCGGTTTAGATGTGTGAAGGGTTTTGTTTGCCTACGTGATGTTGTTTGGTCATGGACCTTCCACGTCCAGATACGACGTGAAAGGTACCCTGGGTACGTTGGTTGTTGACGTTCTGGGACACTGTCAAGTTCTGCCTGTTACATGCATTGTCTTCTTTTAAAATACACTTCTGTTTTCACAGGAAATTTAACGTTTACATACAGTCTCTTTCAAAATAACAGCACTACGTCAGTACAACACTGCAAATTGATGTTTTTTTCCCTTCAACAACTAAAGCATGTGGTTAGGTTTAGGAGAAAAGAACAGGGTTTGTCTTTAGAATCTTACAGGATGCAAACACCGCTCTCTCAGGTGAAAGTTGTCTCGTGTTTGTTGGACCCATCTACCACCACTCCTGCCTGCCCTAGTTGGACTTTCGCTACCTTCACTTTCAACCTTGTCCCGCCACGTTGTCCCCTGACATCGCCAGGCACCGTTAAACTATAACAGCAACTGGCCGCGTATCATGCCGACATTGAAGGATGCCTTTTTTCATTGGTTTCTGGCGCTGCAAGCCACTGCCCAGGCGCCGGATTTCAATGACTTCGGACAGAGACCAGACTCTTCATACAGTACAACCTATTTTGAAGGCTGACCCACACCGCCTACAATAACACAAAAGAATTGCCACACAAAATATGAGCATAGCGTTTACAAGTGTACAGAAAGTATCCTGCTTTTGTTTAGTTCAGGTGCTGGTACTGTATGTATGAAAGAACATGTTGGGATTTTTAGGGGAGGTAAACCTTATCTGTTATGAAGGCACTTTGTTAAAATCTGCTCCTGGAAGATAGACTAAAAGAAAAACTGGAGGGCCTTGTGTTTCTGGCGCTGTCAGCTGGTGCTGTGTTCTTAGTAATTTATTTGATGAGTATACACCAGTTTGTTACAGAAACAGTGGCCACGACTAAGAACGTAAGACCCAAACAGAAAAGTCCTTTAACATCATGTAAGGTTGATGCATCCGGGTCATAAAACACACATGACTTGATGTAATAGTTCTGTCCTAATTGGAGTCATGCTCATATCAAAAGATGTCATAATAGCTGACTTAACTTCATGATTTAAGAGCAGCTATAGAGATGAAAGCCCTTTGTTTGGAAAGGCTTTCAGTCATGACCTTTTAGTGACGGAGACAGACCCTGTTGATCACATGGTGATTCAGCCATCCGTCATATGTGGGTGTTACCGCCTAATGGAGATAAATATCCATTTTATTATTCATGACAGCAGCTAGACCTGAAGAAGCCTTTCAGATGCGTAACTAGAACTCCGGTCCAACAAGAGGACTCTAGACATTTAGTCGACCAAGAGCCCCAGAACATGGAAGTATTGTATTAAAACCTCTAGAGTTCTTAGCCATTTTTTCCTATGTTCGGTCCGCCTGGTCTCCTTTTGTTCTAACACATGTAAAACCTCAGTCATGTTGTGTACACCATTTTTTCTGGACGAACTGGGCCATCCGAATATGTATGCTGCAGCAATGTCACATTAAACTGGCCCTGGCTTGTGGACAGTGGTATAGTGCCGGGTAATCTACCCATCTACCAAGTAGTACACCCACCTCATGAACTACAACTGTACCACTACTTGTACACAATACAGAGGTCCCTGGTCTGCACAAACTGACAAAGCTTGGATCCACATTCTTGTCACCAGGAGGAACCAAGAACATATTGTTGTATAAACTAGGCACTAGTTTGGAAAAATATTTCACAACTGCGATTCAATGTAATTCAGCTGTGGGGGTGTAGACCAACATTCACACTTTCCCGTGTCCCTGAGCTTAAACCAGTGGAGTCTGTTGTGGCAACCTACTGCAGCCTTTGAGAAGTGATTGTCACCGCTTCCAGTCAGAGCAAAAATGTCCCTTTTCCCAACGTCTTTTGTGGTTAAATGACTCATTACATCCAGCTCTGAGTTAACTGATTGAGTTAGGACAGTAACGTGATGTTGAAGCAACCATGAGCTCTAAATTAAGAGGGAGAGGCCGCACATTGGTTGTCATGTGTTGGCACATGAGTGAATGTATAGGGCCTAAACTCACATATTAAAGTGTTTAGCTTGTTGTACATGTTAATGTGTGTTTATATGAATGAAAACCAATCCTCTTTTACCTTCCATATTAAAGAATCAACATAGACTGAGATGACAGGATGTTGTACAGTTGGATATTAAATGAGTACTACTTGTTTTCTCCCTCAGAGGTTAGAAACATTGTCAGTCTAGACAGACAGTAACTGAATTTGATGGTATGGAACTTCCTTAAATCATGTGTTTCAGGTCAAAACCCCTCAAGGGTCAGGTCACATAAAGTGTGGATTGAAAACGGTCCCCACCACCCATTGTGAAATAGGTGATTACAGCCCTACAGTATCAGGTGCAGTGCTTTACAACATGAATATGACAAAATTAATAAATTAGTTGATGAACAGAAAAAAGAATCATTTATATCCATAATCCATTAATTGTCTCAGTCATTATTCATGCACTAGGACATTTTGATGAGCATTTTCACAATTTTTTAGTCAATTAATTGGGAAAATAATTACAATTTCACCTTTGACCACCAAAGTCTAATCAGTTCGAGGTCACCACACTCATGGTGACCTCGACCTTTGACCACCACAATTTAATCAATTCATCCTTGAGTCCAGGGACGTTTGTGCCAAATTTGGAGCAATTTCCCCAAGGTGTTACCGCGTTTACAAGGATGCAATAGACAAGGTCACAGTGACCTTGATCTTTAACCTTCTACCATCAAATTCTAAAATGGAAGTTTGAGTCAAATTTGAAAAAAGTCCCCATAGGTGTTCTTGAGATATCCCGTTCACAAGAATGACAGATGCAAGATCATGTTGACCTTGACTGTTGACCACCAATATCCAATAAATTCATTCTTGAGTCCAAGGATGTGTGTGCAAAATTTGAAGCAATATCCTCAAGGTGCAATAGATGAGGTCATAATGCCCTGACCTTTGACCTTCTACCATCAAATTCTAAAGTGAACGTTTGTGTCAAATTTGACGAAAATCCCAAAAGGTGTTCTTGAGATATCTCGTTCACAAGAATGACACAGACGCATGGTCATGGTGACCTCAACCTTTGACCACCAAAATCTATTAAGTTTATCCATGAGTCCAAATGGACATTTGTGCCAAATCTGATGAAATTCTTTCAAGGCATTTTTGAGATATCAAAATATTGCATGGGACAGACGGACGGAAAACCCAAAAACATGATCCTCCGGCCAAGGCTATGGAGGCATGATAAAAGTTCATGGAAATGTGTTTCTGAAAACATCTTAGGCGAGAACAGCACATTAATGGATAATAAAAAAAAATCACTAGCTGTTCTATGAATTGAGCATGCTCTGTAAATCATCATAAACAAATTAAACTATGCTTCTTTTTCACATTAGCAGTTTTGCTTGTACATCTCAGAAATTAAGACCACACGCCTTGTGCAGCCCCCTTCTTCTTCTTAGAAGTCGTTGCTGGAGTTCAGTGACCTCTGGATTACCCAGAATGCCTCTGACATGTTCAGTAGTTCAAATAGAATTAATGAAGTAAAACAATATGGCAATTCAGTCGGGTAACGAGGCTGAGAATTCAGCAGGAAATGGATCTAACTTGATTTACAGTAAAAGAACAGCACCATCTTCCTGTCCCATGCTGTACAGCAGTACAACATCTATTTGTTGGTTGGAACTGCCACCATTTGAATGATGGTCTTTAAACATACAATAAAAAATGATTTGTGAGATATTCAACTTAATTAAGTTGTTCGAGATCAAAGCAAATCATGTTGGTTGTACTAAACTTACTGAGACAGACTCACAGGATTTACTCTATAACACCAGAGTTGGAACTACTTATAAAGATACATGCAAACTGAAACCTGATGAATCAATATTCAAATGATACACAGATTTAAAAGGTTGTATCAAAAGTACAGTGATTTAACTTCATTTGTTCATTAGAGAAAAATTAGTCACAGTTTGTTTACTACTCCAATTGGATTACCTAACCTGATATAATTCAACAGACAAACCGCTGTGTATGTTGTCCTCAGCGAAGTAGGTATACATCCACTCACAGTGAATACATGTCTGTAGTATCCCAGCAACCTATTTCCATTATGCACATGGTAAAAGAGGCCGGCACTAAGCAGTCTGTCAATGCAACCTCTTTTAAAAACTGCATTTATTTTACCTGGTTTTGTTATATCATGAAAAGATAATACATTCAAGTAAACATTCACAGCTCAATAACTGACACACGTCTTTGTTGACACACTCGTGGTTTTAAATAAGTTTCAAAGTTGTGTTTCTGCACAAATTTCATTAAAAAATTTTTTTTTTTAAGACGTCAGTTGAAATCTTACAGACTTTCCTCTCAACACTGATACTATGTATGCTTTTTTTGTGAATCTCATCACATAACTGACAATAGAATAATAATTATTATTATCACCACTATTACTCAAAGCCTGAAGATCAAGTCTACAGTCTGAAGAAACTGAGACAATGATGAAACACTTTACGGACAAATTATGAAACAGAGAGGGAAATTGAAAATGCAGAATGTGAAATTGTTTGGATGGCGGTAAGTTTCAGAAAACTAAATGACAACTAAAGCCCTTTTTACATAGAGATCCCACAACAGGGCCGCAACAAAGACCCGTCATCACACTGGCTTTCTTTGTTTATATAAAACCAGGTGTGTGATTTTAGATAGCAATGCCAGCATTCCAGAATTAAAAGAGGCATGAAGGCAGTGACGTATAACAGTATGTGTCCACAGGGGCATCCTAACACGTGCAGGGGCACTGCCTCCCAGCATTGTGTGTGCCACGAGGCTGTCTGCTCCCAGATTTTAAACCAAACCAACATGGCAACTTTCTCTTAAGTTACTACCACAATAACCGCCTCATGGTTATATGTCTCCGCAAACCCGTCAAGTTGCAGTTGGAGTCTACATCCATGTCTGTGAAAACATGGATTCCTCACACACATCTTCCCCCCACAGCACACAAGATCCATACAGTCAACACAGTTTAAAGGTGGGCACCAAAGATTAGTGTCACCAATTCATTATCCAACCAAATGTCTCCCCCTCTGTTCCTGGGATATGATGTTGAGTTATGGCCAGAGGTGTTTTTGGGAACATTATGACATCACAGTGAAGTTGACCTCTCTCTATATAAAATGTCATCATTTTATCCTATTAGACATTTATGTGAAATTTTGTCATAATTATTGTATGAATGTCTGACTTATGACCAATAACATGTTTTGTGACCTTGATCTTTGACCTTCTACCACCAAATTCTAATCAGCACCTTTTTTAGTCCAAGTGGACTTTTGTGCCTAATTAGAGGGAATTCCCTCAAGGCCTTCTTGAGATATCGCCTTCACGAGAATGAGACAGACGGAGGGTAACAGTGACCTTTGAACACCAAATTCAAATCAGTTCATTGTTGAGTCCAAGAAATGTTTATGTCAAATTTGTAGCAACTCCCTTAAGGTGATCTTAAGATAACCTGTTCACAGGAATGCAACAGACAAGATCACAATGACCTTGACCTTTGACCTTCTACCATCAATTTCTAATCAGCCCATTTTCTTACTTAAAGCGGACGTTTGTGTCAAATTTGAAAGTCCCCCAATGTGTTCTTGAGATGTCCTGTTAAAGAGAATGACACAGATACAAGGTCATGTTGACCTTGACTGTTGACCACCAAAATCTAATAAATTTATTCTTGAGTCCAAGGACGTTTGTGCCAAATTTGGAGAAATTTCCTCAAGGTGTTCTTAAGATATCACATTTACAAGGATGCAATAGATGTGGTCACAATGACCTCGATCTTTAACCTTTTACCATCAAAGTGGACGTTTGTGTCAAATTTGAAAAAATCCCTAAAGTCGTTCTTGAGATATTCACAAGAATGGGACAGACGGACAGAAAACCTGATAACATAATGTCACGCCTATCTCCAGCAGAGGCATGAGAACAGTTGATCAAAATGTGTTTCTGAAAACATCTGAGGTGAGAAATAAGCCATGCAGTTATTGAATCTGTCTACATTTTAGATGAACAAGGGTTACTCAGAAGTTTTTGAGGAGTTTCCAGAGACATCAAGTTGCGCCGCACTCCTGATTTCCATAAAGTAGCCTACATTCATTTATGCTAAAGAAGACTGGACGCCCTGTCTCTCAAAACCAGAATGCGTTGGCACTGCTGCTTACATAGACGGATCCTGTGGACACGTACTGTGACATAACTGTGTTGGTCTGTAGTGTGGAGGGTAAGGATCTCCTGGACCTCATTATTTCCCCAATCTGCAGACATTTTTGGTTGCTGTTCTGTTTGTTTGAGTTAGCCATTAACTGCTCCTCACTGTTTTGGTTCCACACATAACACGTCACGCCCATCCTGTCCTGCCTGCTGTCCATTTTACACTGTCAGCACTGTTACTACCTCTGCTGCCGGCTGAAGGGCGAGACAACTCTGCCCTCCATTTCGTGATCGTACCTTTTATGGGTAAGGAATAACAATGGCATTTCCACCTTGAACAGGCAGTGTAAATGGGGCTTAAGTTAAATCATCTGGTATATCTTGAGAATGAAAGCAGCAGACACAATAATCTCACCACAAGGTCCATTCAGTAGCTGTCCTTGAGCAGTCGATTGTGTCACATAACCTTCCTAAACAGATTGATTCCGTTGTCATGGAATTGCCGATGCTCACATTTAATTTCTCTGAGCACTTTAAGGATTTCTCACCGATGTTGGGTTAAAAAGTTGAGATGGAAAGTTCATGCTTGTGGTGTGATTATTTTGTCAATGTCCAGTATACTGTCTGAAGGTGAACTTTAGTTTAGTCTGATTGCTTATTATGACAAAAAGTAAAGAGTTAAAAACAGCTGATAGGAGTATCAACAGCTGCTGGTTTGTGCATCAACAACTTCCTTGTTTCACACAGCTGACTGAGTCTCGCTGCACACGTAGATGTTGCTGGGCCTCACTCTCCTGCGGCTCCGGCCCGGCACTCTGGGACACAGTCTGCAGCTCTTGGGGATAAACTCCTGACAGGCCTCCCTGAACTTCCTGATCCTCCAGCAGTAGATGACGGGGTTGAAGACCGTCTTCAGGTAGCTGAGCCAAAGGGCGCCTATGCTGATTGGGTAGAAGACAGAGCTGTAGTAGAACTGTCGGCTGAAAACAGCCAGCAAGCTGACCACCGTGTGCGGCAGCCAGCACACAGAGAAGCCGACAAAGAGGATGAGGATGGTGGTGAAGGCTCGGGTCTTGAAGCTCATGTCCACTTTGATCTGAGGGGGCCGCTGCAGCCCGGTGAGTCTCATTTTGCTGACCTGGTTGAGTGCTGGCAGGCAGGAATGCTCGCTGGTGTGGTTGTGGATGCGCAGGGTGTTGCGGCGCACTGTGTTGAGGATGCACATGTAAGAGTACAGCATGACAGCAAATGGTACAAAGAATACTGCTACTGCCAGCAGCACTGTGTACCCACGGTCTGCCAGAGAGTCACTGTATCCCAGCACACACTGCGGCGCCCAGGCGCCCCCAACACTTGCTGCACCTGTCCTCCACCCGACTACAGACGGCAGAGACACACACAGGCTCAGCACCCATGAACCTGCAATCAACAGTTTAGCTCTGTGTGGCGTCAACTTGTCCTGCCGCTGCACAATGATGAGGAAGCGGTCCACGCTGATTATGAGGAGTATGGACACCCCCTCTAGGACAAAAAGCCAGTACAGCATGATGGACGCTCGGCAGAACCCGCTCCCAAAGCTCCAGTCGGCGGTGGCCACGGTGACTGCAGTGAAGGGCATGCAGAGTAAAGAGAGCATTATGTCCGAAAAGGCCAACGTGGCGAGGAGGAGATTGATAGCGGAGCGCATGGCAGGTTTCTGGTAAACAATCAGACACACAATGGCATTCCCGAGGAAACCAATAGTAATCATGAAGATCATTATGGCTGCCAGGGTCACACGTAAAGTGACTGATATGAGGGGAGCTGCAGCCTCTGACGGGAGACTTTCAGCTGTGTCCTCTGCATTGTCCGGCCCCATGAAGCTGCACTCCTCCAGCAAGCTTTCATTACAAAAAGCCATAGCAGCTATTGTCAGGGGACGTCAGCCCAAAAGAAGGTCCATGCTTGATTACTGTTGTGGTATACACATTAATTTCTCCTCCAGCAGTTGGTGTTCCATGGCAATATCTGGGAGAGAAAGACAAGAGCATCAACATATGGCATTTTCAAAACCTACTTTGTGAAACTGAAAAACAACTTGTAAACAAAGGATGAAAATACAGAACAGCTTAGGCCTGACATTCTGCTGTAAACATGGCATCACCACAGAAAACAGAGTCTGTGTCTCATTAGTTAGTCAGAGGAGTTCAGCTGCTCCGTGATCTATTACTCAGTGAAAATTGTAAATATGAAACAGTGAGAGGAGGAATGACGTCGCCATGATGCTGAGGGAGTTATATAAGCCACAGGTCCGACCTACAGATGCACCACACTGAGAGATACAGTCAGATACACATGACAGACATGTGCTGCTGACTGGTTTGAGCGAGGTTGATGATTTACAGCTGCACAGACTCACATCAGTGCATATACAAACATTCATACCACCGACCCTCCAAAGCACACAGAAGGTGTAATCCTTCACACATGAACAGATCTGCACACACTGACACATCACATGTATTGTACAGTACACACCCATGGTACAGCCTGTCTTCCTTCCACTTAGCAGAAGCTCATTCTTGGATAATGCTTCAGTCTCTGATGCAACCTTGATAAAACAGAGAGGCATCCTCAGGACACACACGTCTGTTACTATGGTTTCCACCTGCTGCACCTGATGGTGGGACAGTGTTAAGGATGTGTTGAGGTCATTCTGGTGTTCAGGTCTCAGGTGTGGTTCTGCCAGCTGCACTGGCTCCTAGGAGCTGGGAGACAAGAAGACCAGTTAATGGGTCATAACCTCCACTGGGCGAGAGGCAGGGTACACCCAGGACAGGTCGCCAGACTATCACAGAGCTGACACATAGAGACAGATTCATGCTCACATTCACACCTACAGGCAGTTTAAAGTAGCCAATTAAGCTGCATGTCCCAGAAATATCCCACACTGACACGGGTCGAACATGCAAAGTCCATACGGAAGGGCCCCACATGGCCGGTGGATTCAAACCCTTTACAGTTATACTTAAGTATTAGGTTGTATATTTTACCTTTGTGTTATTGGTGGAGGGCATGTGGCTTATCAGTGAATGAGTATTATCATACCCTGATGTCTATATGTCCTCCTGAGACCCTGTGTCCTCATATGAGGACATCACAGTTGGGTTTACTTGACCTTACACTTTATTCTACTGAACTAAGACCTGTTGTCCTCGTTCGTGGACTCTTTTTTGTGCCATCTAGTGGTAGTAAGAGCACAGAACACTAATCCATGTAAAAACAAGATGGCAGCCATCTCTGCCAAGTCAGTCTGCAGTTGATCCTGACAAAAAACTGGACAAGGTCCAAAACCTGATCACATTTTATGGTTGAAACTTGTTTATTTATCATTAATAATGTTTGTAGTTTAATATGGCAACAAATTTGACCAATTTTAGCACCAGTTACAAGACAGGGCGCTGTTAATTAGGGAAGTAGTCATTTGAGGGTACTGGGACTTTATTATCATTAACGATGTTTAGTTTTTTTATACTTATCAGATCCTACTGATCCCAAATGAAATAAAAAATGCATAACAAAAGTTCAGGTCTCAGGAGGACATACACAGTGGCATCTAAACATATAATACACTTCCTTATGATAAGCACAACAAACAATACATATGTAACATTAGCCGAAAAGTGCAAAACAGATGTGATCAGTCAGCTTATATTAGGCATACAGTACTTACCCAGTAGCATGGCCGTGACACAATGTAGGCTACTTTATTTATTAATGACAAGCGCTATAACATAATACACTGCACAATATAGTACAGTGGATTGTAAGTGTTATATTTTGATAACACTTACACACGATAGTTCCCAGCGCTGGAGGTGCACCTGGAGCTCTGCAAAAGGACCCTACTGGATATTTTTCACCTGTCATAGTAATGGGTGTTACTTATTATCAAAGGCTTAGTGTCACAGTGAACCAGCATGACCCTGAAACTGAAGCAGCTAAATCAGGCATTTTAAATATAATTATTTACATCTGTGCTGATCATACTGTGACATGTCAAAAATATCTGCTGTGAAAAAGGCTCATGGGCTCAGTGATTGTTTTTTTTTCTGTGATAGTACAAACACAGAGTCACTGTAAATCTAAGGCTGGTAGTCAAAATAGAAACATATATATATATATATAACTGAGAAAATCTAATTTTGAATGAACCTACAACAGGAGGAATAACGTCAGTGACTGTAGCTACATTCTTGCACACAATAAACCTAATAAGCCACTGCATAGTGTTGCTGGTTGTTGCCATGGCAACAAGGTCACCAGTTCCATAGCAACCAGCAGCCCATACTCTCATCCCAGATGACAAAATATGTATTTTTTTTTCTCATCACAGGGTTCTCAACTTGGGACTTTTTTTTAGGATGTGGGAATCACACTCACAGTCACCACTGAATAAAAATACATGTTTGTGTGAAGCATAAAGCAAAGACGCCTCACTGTTAGACATGCAGGGGATAAACATGTCTGTGTTACGGTCTTCTTTCATGCCATTTTTTTTTGTAATATAATCAATAAAGCTTGACATTTATTGAGTCAAACGCAGGGAATAAATCAGCTAGTTAGAGAAAAATAAAACAAAGGCATGTGGTTGTAGTGAAACAATGGGATCCTGTAGCCTACATGACGATAAAACTACATAATTAAATGCTTTAGATTTTGAATTTTAATACATTTACCTTTCAAAATGATTTTGTGCAAATCATGTGAAGGAGATAAAGAGCTGATTTGCCCAGCAGGAGGCTCGTAGCTGTTTATTTCAACAAGAACAGGTGGTTTTCCTCACCTGCTCTGCTCTGCTCAAGATCTGATTAGATAGGTGATAAAAGGCTGTTGTGATAATACAAACACAGAGACATATCACAGCCTCAGAACATTATAAAAAATAAATAATTAAGGCTTTTTATATTGGATTTGATTAGGAAAAGGATCCATATGTAGTTACTAATTTAAATGGATTATGGTGGCTGATGTTTCCTGTGTGACAGGCCACCATAATTTATGTGTCCCTGTATTGTTAATCCATTGCTTACATGCAGTGTCATTACATTTGCATAGCGCTACCACTGAGCCCGAACAGAGTGTCCTCATATTTACAAACGAGTCTGTCTGTCTGTCTCCATCACCTGTGTCTCTGTCAGTCACTACTTAACCTGTCTGCATCATTGGACAACAAGACGATGCAGATCTTCAGATGCATTGTTACATATATTATAACAGGCATCAAAGACAGAATAGCCTATTTCCCCCTCATGCACAATCGGGGATTAAAGCAACAACCCGACACATTTCAAAGCTCTAAGCAGACAGAAACAGGCCTACCTACCTTGACGTTAGATTTGATGTCAGGTTTCATGCTTGTCCCCCGTCGAGACACTCAGCCCGGTGATCGCGTTTCTGTCTCCGTGCATGTCGAGCTTTTCCCAAAATATCCCACTTTGAACATTTTACTGCCGTATCGATCCGCACCGTGCCGCCTGCGGAGGATGCTGACGCCAGAGGAGCAGGTGGTCACTGATTTAAAGGAGCAGTGCGGAGAATAGATTTATTCAAAGGGTAGGATATTTTAATGAGGGTGCAGTGCTCCTAGGATTGTGTTTTCTCTTCAACAGGGAACATTTTGCATGCCTTAATTCCTGATAAATGAATGATGCTCTTTTTGTGCCAAAATATCTGCACTGTAAAAACCTCACCTTCAATTTGCAAAAAGTAGGCTCCTACCAAACACAACAACAAAAACAAGAGTGATAATATTCAGTGGTCCAATATACTACAAAGCTGATTGCACGTTAGAATTGTTTTTATTGTGGATGCACATTAAGGAGCCACATATGTAGGTAATTGTAGGTTTGAGGTAGACTATGTCACAAACAAAAAATTAAAGGTCCAGATCGTAGGATTTGGGGGCATCTACAGGCAGAAATAATTGGCCTATATAATATTCATAAATATAAAAACAGGTCCGCACACCAGAAACTGCTCCTTTTGGAAATCTCAATGTTTCCGGCACCCTCCCTTCATCAGACATGAACAACATAACGAGACACACCTCTATATATATACAACCAATGGTGGTTGCATAACAGATCATGTGCTAACACATGTAGCTATACAGACAATGAGTACAACAAAATGCAAAAGCACTACAAAATTACACTACAGGAATATATTTACAACCCCCACCCCCCTTATGGGACATGAACCCTGCTCTCCTGGGTAAAGGTTTGTGTTTGTTTGACCCATCCACAACCCCTCATGCCCACCCCATTTAGACTTTTGCTACCTTATTATTTTTATTTTTATTTTTTTTTAATTATATTTCAGGGCTTTTTGCCTTTAATGGACAGAGACAGGATGAGATGGAGAGAGAGAGAGAGAGCGGGGGGATGACATGCAGAGAGGGTCGCAAGCCGGAGTCGAACCTGCGATGGCGATGAATCGCCTTTGTATATGGGGCGTAGGCACTATCCACTACGCTACCGACGCCCCTTGCTACCTTATTTTTGTTCTTGATTGGAAGACTTCGGAGTGAGACCTGGTTGAACCCTAACAAGTCATACTCCTCCAACGAACACTGGCTAATCATAGCCATCCTAGGTAATGCCAGTTCGCATACAGAGCGGGTCTATCATGTCCTTCTACAACAGCCCAGAATGGACAAATCAAACACTGATCCTGGATAAGGCCATTCGCATTTTTGCATCTTCGCATAGGCCACCGTAGTTCTCCTACTTGCTTGGCACATGAGAAAAGTTTCAAATCTTACAAGCAAAAATTACAAACAAAAACATCTGAATTCTTGTTTGTATATTATTTTATACTCTGTAAGGTGACCTTGTTGTTTTTTTTAAAGGTTCCTATAAATAAAATGTATTATTTTTATTATTTATTTATTATTTTAAATAGAACATAGAACAAGTGATACAGTAGTAAACTGAATGGCAAGCAAATCTGCCATTGTCTGTAGAGAAGGCCTACCTACAAGAAACGGGACACATTGGAAGGAATATATGGATTTACAAAACCTGACTTCAATTTAACCCTGGTTTTCAAGCTTTATCATTTCTCATCACATCTACAAGAATATCGGTATTATGTATTTATGTAATAATCAATTATTATGTGGGGTTTTCAATCAATAACTGTAATGACAGACTCACTAACATTCACTGCCTCAAACATCTAAGCCTGGCTTCTGGTTCTCTCCACTTTAATTAGCACATTGTTTTTCGTGTTATTATATTTAAGTAATACAATGATCTCAATTTTAAAATATTTGATTTTTGTTCAAGACTATTTTGTGAACTTTATTTTCCATTTGCCATATGATCAGTGTCCTCTAGCAAAGTGATAATTCTGAAACATGCATTACTTATTTTGTCCACGAGATGGCAGCATTGCCTTACAAGCGTTTGGCCTTCAGTCGTTAAGGTCTTTCTGAGACTTCATGTGATGGTATGTTCAGGTTTTTTAAAGTGTATATAGGTTTCTCTTCAAACTTAATGAAAGTTGCATTAACTATTTTCAAAGTACAACATATCAATGATGATTTTGGTATTAGTTAAATATATTGGTAAAACTCTTATATTGTATTTTGAGGTGTTGTATCACACGTCAGAGAGAGAACGTTGACTCAATCCAGATGTGCAGACTGACGTGTACACACAGGTTTGCTAAAGGTAATTAAATTGTAATTCATTTTGATTTTTATATAAGAAAACTGGTGTATTCTTAATTGTCACACACACATGGTTACATTCACACACTTAGCATGCAGGCGGAGATTCTTTTCATGGGCATGCTTGTCTAAATTGGCATCGTGCCCATGTGTTGAACATGCCCATCAAACGAGTTCCACTCCACCGGTCTGGCACATGCATGCTCGTCACGTTCAGTGGCACCCACACAACAAGCTTGCTAGTGAGAGAATTCATTTCCCTGTCCATTATTCCACAGATGTTTGCTTTAATTTCTTCCTGATGGAGAGACTTTGGTACTCCATCATTCACCTAAAAAGCAAACACGGGCAACGTGAAAAATGTTCACCACTAAATCATAATATTCAGAGGAGAGGAGAAAACCCCTCTTGTCTTGTTCGGATGATTTCCGTGTTACATTGAGGGACATGTTAATACATTCACACACAAGTATGCCATCTCTGACATTACAGCCACCGAAATGGCACTTTCTGGGTTTTTTATTCATGCTTACTGCCGCCTCTGATGAGAAGTCATGTGTGTCATGAGCTTTGAGTCACACTGAGGGAGCCACAGTGTGTTAATCAGTGTTAGACTTCAGGGGTTAACCAATCTCAGCATTGTGAGAATAATTAACATCAAACAGTGGGGACTGATAATGTGAAACCCACACTGAAAGTTGTACATTAAAACTTTTGTTCTTTGAATAGGTTCAGGTTTGTGTCTGTTGTATGTGACTGTGGCCCAAACTGTGAGTGACAAACAACGAGCACTAAATAAGAGACTATCAGGCAGTAATTGCTTTATGTAAAGTACCTCTGAACAAGGCTTTAAGAGCAATTATGAGCAGTTATATAAGCAATTTTTATTACAGGAGGTAATAACATCCTCCATATTCCACTGCTGACAATACTAGATTTAAGTAGTGCATATATGCAAGAGCACTGACTACACATTTTTCCGTCATCGCCAGGATAGATGCACTTCACGCGAGCCAAGGCGTTTCTGCTGGGTTCAGGTTACTGTAACATCATCAGCTCGTACCTTCAGATCCCAGCATTAATATTCAGAGAAGACACCTAGCGTCTTGTGATGACAAAACCCTTTAAAGGGCTTTTTATCCCTCAATTCCAGCCTTATCTCCCATCTTTACATCGCTAAGCTTTGAGGGGATCACACTGCAATCCCGCCAGCTTAGATTTTGCCTCCATTTTTTATCAGAGAACTCTGGGCTATTGCGGCTCGGCAGGAATACATCATGTTAGGAGGCATTGGGAGATGATTACAGTGAGCTGCGGTGCCGTCTCTGTGTGATATTGCTGTGGTCGAGCATGCAGAAGTTTCCCTTTGAGTGTGTTTATCATGGTTTTCATGATGGTTTAACATTCAGGGTTCTTGGTGCTGACGCACTCTGTACGCCACTCCAAAGCCAAGCCTGTCTCCTAAAAGTTACGTTTGTATGTTATTAAAGTGCTTTTGTAATGACATTGCTGTGACAAGGCAATTGCTGCCTGGATTATGTTCAGAGACATTTCTTTCAGGTAATGAAACACTACATTCATGGACAGCTTAGGCCTCGTGAAAAGGTGGTTGAGGAGGATAGTGTACAAAGACACCTTGACTCATTTATAAAACAGTGCGTAGGATCCATACTAAAAAATGTACCTATGAACAAATATTCAAAATTTCTACAATCGGGCTTCCACCTCACCATCTGCGTCGCCAATTTCCTGTCTCCAAAATGTTCATAAGCTTGGGTCAAAGTTACTCCCATTGAGTCTGTTTTAATACATCACAATTTTGCCGTGGAAGTGGCATACAGTACGCCTCTTTTAGGCCTTGTTTTGTGCGTATGCAATGTTTATAAATGAGACCCCAGAACTTCGGGTTCACATCCAGACTCCCGTTACGTTTAGGCAACAAAAGCACTTTGGTTAAGGGTTAGGAAAAGGGACTTTGGTTACGTTTTAACTTGAAGAAAATGCTGCAGTCCCTACGAGTGGATACTGTATCGCAAGATTGCCCATTTTGGTTGAAAACATTTGGCTGATAGGTTCAGTATCAATATTTTTGCAACTTAGCAGCATTATGGGTGGTAGGTCTCTATGTGTCAGCCCTCTGATAGTCTGGTGACCTGTCCAGGGTGTACCCTGCCTCTCGCCCAATGTAAGCTGGGATAGGCTCCAGCCCCCCCTGCAACCTCTAACAGGATAAGTGGTTACGGAAAATGGATGACTGAACATTACCTCATTATGTTAATAGCAAACGTAATTCGCTCTGCATTACCTTTCCCTCAAAATGCGTTTGCTGTTTCAAATTAGTTGTGTATAAATGTCATTTCTAGGAGACCAAAGCAAATAACAAGTAAGAAGTTTTTTTTCTGATATTTTTCAACATCATCATTTTTTCTTCAAAATGTCAACTTGTCTGAAGCTGAGGAAGAATACTCAACTTTCAGTGTGCACTCTTGAGTTGGCTGAAACGAATTTGACAGTTTAATCTGACCAATAATAGAAAAATCTTCCCTTTTTTTTTTTTTTTTTTTTTTTTTTTTTTTAAACGTTTTGAAATGTATCTGGTTTCTTAGGTATTGGCTTCATAAATACATATAAGCAGGTAAAGTATCGTTAGCATGTCCTCTCCATACCTACTAATTTCCCTTCAGCCTCTGAAGAGATTGAAAATTGACCTGGAGTGACGATGACTGCTGACGTGCAAAGACCCATTCAAGCCACCCATTCATGCAGACAGGCTGCTATTTATAACCCACAAGGCCAGAATTTCCCCCTAATTCTGCCAATGTTCAGCAAAGACGCCTCACACCTTGCATACTTTTTGATATATTTGTGTGCTTATCTGCATGTATGTCTTGAAAGTAATTAAGCAGGTAAATACTTTGGGTCATGTACTAGTTTATGTCATCAATTAGAAACCACATATCTGTAGTATTCCCACAATGGTTTTTGCCAGACAATATGGTTCAATGCTGCAGTTCTTCGCCTGCTATTTGACTACAGCTACTATGAATTTTCCTAGAAGATCAGCATTTTCCTGATTCCACCCCAACAGTTCCTCCCCATCTTTCCTTAAAAACACCTCCTCAGGCTGCCGATGGCTGAGGACTGGTCCGCCCTAGTCCCTAAATCAAACACATCCACACATTACTCAGTCTAAGCTTAGTTGCATCTGTGTAACAATGTAAGACACCTGACTCCACTTGGTAAACTATGGTTTTAATGTAGTTTTCTCAACACTGGAAACCAAGTTACAGAACATGTCTCTGTCAGCCACATTTGTTTTCCATATAAATATGAAGGCGTCTGGAAGATATCCAGAAAAACAAATACTCAAACTACGATTAAAAGTGTGACATTCGCAGTCATCCATTAACTCGCAGCTTTGTTTTTATTTCTCAGTGTTCTGTCTGGTGTGAGGGCAGCAACTGTCCCAGCAGACCTTTGACCTCCCTCCATATTTCACCACAACCACCTCTTCTCCTCAGCCTTTTCCATGACTCATTTCTATCACCAATGAAATATTTGATTTCAAACGTCAGCTTGTGTGTGAGTGTTTCTGCATGTATTATATATTATCATGTGTCACGTTTGGATCAGAGACAGAGAGAAGAGCCCGTTTCTCACAGCCAGCGTCCTGTAGGCTTCTCGCTGCCTATCTGCCAAACCCATCATGTGTGGCAAAAGATCCGCTGCCTCGTGTCCCTCCATCTCGCTGTCACCTTGGCAACCGCTGCCGAGGTGAACTGCCAGCTGGGATAGCCGACCTCTGTTGGCTGCGTTCCACAGAGCTGCAGTCCATAGCACTGCCACAGGATGTATGTGGCTGGACTGATACGCAGTATATTACACGAAAATGATGAGTTCAGTCAGTTTCAACGGTGTCAACGCAAATAGGAGGCAGAAAAACTGGAGAACGGTGTCGGCTCGTGACAGATTATTTTGATTTATGTCACAGTATAAATGGTGAGAACTTAATGAAGCTGCTGGGGCGACAACTAATGACTATTTTACTCACTGATAAATCTTAATTCTTAATAATTTTGTCTGCAAACTGAAAAAAATAAAAAGTAAAAAGAGTGAAAAATGCCTGATAATTTCTCACAGTATCATAAGATGTATTCCAATAGTTTGTTTTATTCCGCCAACACGATTTAAGAAAACTATCATATCACATCTAAGAGCAAATTTTCAGGGACGCAGGGGCCTAAATATTTAAAATGTGCATTTTTCTCCCCCAAAACAACATTAAAGTAGCAGAGGACTTTTATTTTGACAGAATCAAAAACATTTACACCCAGTCTGGTGCAGAAAAACCACCAAAATGCAGGATAGTAAGTGTTAGATGCTCCAAATTCTCTGGTGGAGGACCCCCAAACCCTTGTTTCATGTGTGCCCACAGTGTGGAAATGAAAGTTACGCCCTTGTCTAAACAGGCTGGGACCAGCAGAGCTGGTATTTTCGAAAAATTGATTAATTATCAAACTTTTCTGTCTTTTTCTAATCTTGATTATTCGATTAGTCGTTGCAGCTCGAGAAGCTGCTATTAACAAGAGAGTACAGGCAACACCATGAATTTTTAGCCTTTATAACTTCATCATGTCATATACAGGAACATTTCTCCTGGATTCTCATAAGAGAGTTTGACACTTCAAGCCTTATTAATTTATTTGACGGTATCCATTGAAAAGCAACTTTAATATATTAACGTCAATATTTCACTGCAAAGGTGGGAGCTAAAATGACATGGTGTGTGTGTGTGTGTGTGTGTGTGTGTGTGTGTGTGTGTCAGAAGGAACCTCAACGTCCATCTCAGACATTTCTTTCCTTATGTCAAATTTATTAAATAGTCTATTCCATGAAAATAAACACAGTGGAAAAAAAATAAATAGTCCAAATCATCACACAAGAATACACAGCAGACTTATTATTTGTACATAAACTTAAGGGAGTGTTTGCTAATTTAAAAAGAAAAAGGAGTTTCCTATGGAGGGAAACACAATACTGGTAGAATTTTAAAGTCGCTCTCTGACCATCTTAAACTGAGTCACAACATAAATCCACTGACACACAACACAAAAGTGAGAAACACGTTTGAAGGAAGGTAAATTATTGCTCATTAAAAACACTTAATGCTGGATAAAGCGCATTAAATCAATGTGCTCCATAGAAAAAGAAACAGAGGCCTGTGGGACATCAAACTCTGCAGCATTACAAGGGAACTTTTATTTTTAACATGACAGGGACACGGAAATAGCTTCTTCTGTTTGAACTTCTTGGGATCAGATTGATAAAATGTTCATTCTGTGGGCTCTTTTGGCGCCTTTTAATTATTTTCTATTCAGATTTTAGTTAAGATTTTCATTTTCTGTGCTAAAGGCTGGTTCATAGTGCAGGAAAATACCAGAGGATGCATAAAAGCAGACATTTATCCTGCTCTGAAATGAATACACGCTGGATAACATCATTATTGTGGATCAAAGAACACGAGGAGCTGTAAGAAAAGTTCATCACTTCTCCTGTCATTTAGGGAAACATGAAATAATCTCTCTAAAAATGTATTCAAACACTTCACGTTGTTCTAGTCCGCTGAGTTATTTTCACGTGTCGCTGTACATCCTCTTGCAGTCTATGGAGGGTGACGGTGTGTCAGGACCCATGCTGCCCACCTGTGAGTACGCGTCCTCCGGGGTGCGCGGCAGTCCGGGCGGCGTCATGCGCTTCTCTTTCTGCCTGCGGTTGCAGAACCAGACCCTGACCACCTCCTTCTCCAGCTGCAGAGTGTCCGCCAGAGAGTTGATCTCCTGCGCGGATGGTTTGGGACACTTAAGGAAGTGGCTTTCCAACGCGCCTTTTACGCTCACCTCGATGGACGTGCGCTTTTTCCTCTTCCTGCCCTGGGTGGCGATCTTATCGATGCTGGTGGGGCTCCCGGTGGTGGAGTCGGCCTCCTCCAGCCATTTGTTCAGCAGAGGCTTCAGCTTGCACATGTTCTTAAAGCTCAGCTGAAGCGCCTCGAACCTGCAGATGGTGGTCTGTGAGAAGACGTTGCCGTACAGGGTGCCCAGAGCTAAGCCCACGTCAGCCTGGGTGAAGCCCAGCTTGATCCGCCGCTGCTTGAACTGTTTGGCGAAATGCTCCAAGTCGTCAGACGTCGGGGTGTCCTCGTCTGAGTGCGGCTCGTGGTTCACGCCGTGATGCTGGTGATGGTGCGCGTGGTGATTATGATGGTGATGGTGATGATGGTGGTTTCCGTGGTCCAGCTCCGGGGACTCCCCGCGCACCAGCCCCTGGTGCATGAGGCTCTGCCCCGCGTGCGAGCTAAGCATCCCGTTGACTGTAAACCCGCCGGGCTGAGAGTAAATAAGCGACTGTTGTTGCTGTTGCTGCTGCTGCCCCTCTGTGATGCTGATGTGCGCCGCGGAGGTGCCTCCCCAGCTCCCCGGGTGCGTCTGGTGAGGTCCCAGATGCGGGGACCTGTGGTGCAGAGCGGTGCCCGTGTGCAGGCTCTCCCTGCCTCTCTTCACGTCCTGCGGCTGGGAGCTGGGGGACCACGGAGAGCCGGCCTCGGCTGCTGCCACCGCGGCTGCGGCTGCTGCGGCTGCTGCGTGAGGCAGCGATGTCACCCACTGGTGGGCATGGCTTAGCATGTGCCCCCCGTTGCTCGCCACCATGGCTCCCTGCATGAAATCACTCTGCACCATCTTTACTGAAGGGTCCCCTCTGTATCCACTAGACACTGTGGTCACAGCGGTGCTGCCCGGCTGCATGCCACCAACCCTCCGATCAGAGTGAAGCACCGGGCCGGATAAAATCCTGCTGCTGGCTAAGTATGGACTGGAGGTGGCTGTTGCCATCCCCACAAGCATGTATCTTCAGGTGGATTTCTCTCTTCTTGTGTTGTTTAAGTCCAAGTTTATTCTAATCCATGAATAAATTCAGTCTAACTCAGCATGCGCATGGAATTAGTTTATAAAAGAAGGTTGAAATGACTCCATAGAGGCTCGGATGATAATATATGTTACAGAGCAGGTTGTGCGTGCTGAGATCTGTGTAATAAAACACAATCCTGCGCAACAAAACAATAGTCTTCAAAACTTTTCTCTGTCCCGGGAGCTCCGCCGTGCGTAATCCAGATCTGACGATATGGGGAAAAACACCTTCTCTGATCCAAGCTGGAGGAGCTGACTCACTTGAAACAAGTGTCTCTAATATTAACGTTTAAGAGCTATTTAACGACAATGACACACACAAAAAAAAACTTTAAAGTCTCTCCGTTCCTCTCGGTTTCGCTCACTCCATCTGCCCGGCGCGTCCTCTACAGAGCGAGGAAGACGAGCTTGTGTTTACGTTGTGCCAAGGTTGCGTATTCCTCTCCCATCTCCATCCAATTACAACAGAAAAGCTCTGCAGAGCTCCCGCTGATTGGACGCGCAGTCAGAGAGGAGCTGGTGTGTCTCGGGCGAGCCTCGGGTGCACAAAGTTCTTGCTGCAGGAATAAAAGCAACAATGTGCTAAAAAAAATAGTACAATAGGAAAAGACACGGAGTAATCTGGCTGTGTCTTTAAGGGCGCGCAAAGTGTGCACGAAACATGTGGAGAAACCCTGCAATTACGCAAAACTTCTTCCATAATTATTATTTTTAATAATAATTTTAAACAAATTCTAAGATTATAAAGCTGCAGACGTGAGTGCCAGACAGATACCGCCGTATACACCTATATGGTTATCTTCTTTTATAATAACTGAGAGCAGCCGAGGCCTGTGTCAAGGATACTTAAGTCGGCTTTGGGTACATAGGGGGTTTGTACGCCTGCTGCATCTTAATGCGCCCTCCTTTTCATATGGTAAAGGAAGGCCACAGTGGCGTGACGCACCGCACTGCTGAGCGCTGAAGGTGCACAAAACCAGCCAACAGTTTGATTTTTTCCATCCTCAAAAAAACAACCAAGCCGGTTCTGGTGGGATGTTTCCATGCTGGGTCAGTTTATGGATGACCGGTTAAATAAACGTGTCGTGGGGAGTTTTTTCTGACCACCTTCAGTTTTAAGGGGCCTTGAGAGAGAGCAAAGCATCGACTGAAACGCGTGAAAGTTTGTGGGACTGGAGGAGAGAGCCAGGTGCAGCCCAATAAATGTGCTAATTTATGTTTTTCAAGCTCTCAGGATTTGTCTTGGATCTCTTCCAAAAAGGTAAAAGATAAATGGAGACAGAAAAAAATGTATTTTTCCCCCAAACCTGAAACATAAACGGAGACTTTTATCATAACATTTGAATCCACTTAGCCGCCATTATGGCTCAGTTATCATGTTCCAAATTACATTTAGACTCTTCCGAATTTAGGATGTGGGTACGTTTGAAAAAAGTAGCACAGTTTGGAGTCACAGAAATAAACTGTTGAGAGTAAATAGGTGTCACATCCTGTAATATTAATTAAAATTAATTTAAGTGTTTTTTTAAGACTCAGAGTTCTGCAGACACAGAACCACTCTCAGCTGACAGATCTGGAAATGAACCAGGATTGTTTTGTTTAACTGTTTAATCCTCCCCAAGTATCATTTCCTCAATCACCATGGAAACCGGTCGCAGTGTTCTGCAACATCCCTTCAATAGTGCAGTGACCTTTTTGTGGGGGGCACACGATGGCACTGGGGGGGGTTCATCCTTAAGGGAGCAGCATAATGACACACTCACTCATATGACTCAGCACAACTAAAGGCAGCATCAGGCTGCGACACAATAAACTACATGACAAAATATTCTGCATTTACAGTGAATAATCTGATGTATTTAAATACTGGAATCCAGCTGTTTTAACCCTTGTGATGGCACAATGAATTTTATGTCCTATATTAGACTCGGTATTTCAACTATTCTTACACTGTTCAAACAAACCTATAGAATCTACTCGATAAATGTGAGGTAACAATTTGCACTCACTTTGTTTGAGTAGATTTTATCTCATGTCTTGAGTTAGGAGCACCTAAATCTAACAGCTACGACACACCAAAACTTGTGAGGTAAAGAATACCTAACATTTTTCAAGACGTTACACGACTGATTACTCCTAAAAAGTGAGTAATATTAACACTTGAGCTTGCCGGTGGACTCAAACCCAGAGCCTTCCAGCTGAGAGGCAACAGTGCTAACCTCAAAAATTTTTCCGTTTCTGTTCATTCTGCCTATATTAAATATGTAAACTCATCTGAGAGGGCTGTGTTAGCATTTTAAGTTAGTAATTGATCACACCACGCTCAAACAGTGATCCAAGAGAAATGTGCATTGTTAAAACGCAGCTCAACACTCTCCAGTCCTATGAATAAAACTGACTCTGGCCTTGCTGCATGGGCGCTGACACATAGTAATTTTCTATGTTGCAGTTGTTGCTGTGAACACAAAGGTACAGTCGGTATATTTTATCCATTGTTAATTATATCATTTGCTGACTAAAATACTTCATTGAAATTCAAATGATACGCCTGGGTTTTATTACCACTCTCCTGGCCATTTGTTTTTCTGTCTTTTAGTTATAGTGTGTAATTCCTGAGTCTCTTCCCTTTATAGATGTTTGATCTGAGAGCCCATGAGTTGTTTGTGTATTCTGTGTGTTGATTTACCCTAAAAATATCAATAAACATATTAAAAATGTTAGAAAAATACCTGAAGATTAACCAAAGCACCAAAAAAGGGGTTAAAAGTTGAAACTACTGGCTTTATTAATGGTAAATTAATCATTTATTGATCCTTTATGGATCAGTCAGCACAACAACAACCCATTAATAAAGGGTTTACCATTATCCAAATCTGGAGTTGTGAATGTCAGTGACTTAAAAATTGATTTTGGTTCAGATACTCTCAGATGGTTCATGGTCAAACTGTTGTCTTCCTGACGCAGGGCCATAATCACCTAGTTTACACTGAGGGGAGGGGGGACATTTTCTAAATACACCATCTGGGACCCAACCCTCCAGGGAGTCTGGAGGAAATTCCCTCCATGAGAAATCTTAACAGCTAAACGGACCACTGTAGAGCGCTATGAAACAAAAATCTTACATCAGGAGTTCTCAAACTTTTTAAGACTGAGTGCCATTTTGACGGAGCCAGCAACTAACCGAGGACCACACAGAAAAAGTTAATTATATACTGGCTATTTTACGACTTACGAACAGTAATAAGTAATAAAAACAGTGATACAGTGCAGTATTTGACATTAATTCTACCCACAGCAGTGAGGCGGCGGCTTCTGCTGGGATACGGCTACACCACGTGCACAAACCAAACGCAGAACTGCAGCACACCTCAATACTATGACCATCAGTGATAATGATGGCATTTTGTTACATTTGTTTATGATAACATTTGCTACTGATTATTTCAGACAACGGTGTGTGGTTGTCTGTCAAGGAGTAGGTTTTTTTCATGTTTTCATCAATACACTGTGGGTGGGTAACCTTTTAACAAATACCCGGTACCTGGTCAAACTTCGGGCTGCACTGCCGTCCTCTGGCTTCTGTACGGCTCTGTAGACCAGTCAGAGTCTGGGCAAACTATCGTAAAGTCCACATGTAGTGCAGCACTATGTAAAAGTTTAGTATATTATTACTGATCTGTAATTGAAGTGAAACTTGTTTGGGGGGGGGGATAAATGGAAAACTCAAACATATTGCTGAACAAAATATATACTGTGGGTGGGGGGCATTTTGAAGCATATTTAAAAATAAACGTTAAATGTGATTAAATTACAAAATAAATGTAATGTTAATCAGTTTAAGTTACTGAGAAATATATGTAATTCAATTACAGTTACTAATCAAAATCTTGGTAATTATAAAGGGATCACATCTGAATATATTATGTTCAGTGAAAAGTTTGTAAGTAGAATAAAAATTCTGCTGCTTTGCATCTTTTCATGCTGCAGGAATGCCTTCATTTTGCATAGCCTATTTTTGGGGACATTTTGTAAGCTTTCCTGCCTAGTTAGCACAGTAATCAAAAAGTAATCAAATGTAATAAGTTACATTCATTTGATGAAATAATCAAATAGTTAAAGTACTTTTTACATTTTTAACAGGGCAACTAACAGTGTGTTATGATTACTGCCTGGTCCTGATAAATTTAAAGCTACCCAAAACAGAGAGCGAGTTTTCATGCACCACTTCAGCCAAACATTTTTTCTTTACTGCCTGAATCCTCAACATTTTTATCCGTAACATTCATTTTTAGTTGTACTAATGACTACTTATTTCACATTCCCAACTTTATTTCCAGCATTTTTGTAGACTCAAATTGTGGTTGTAGTTTTAGGAATTTGTAATACAATTAAAATTAAATTCATTATACAAAAAGATCAATACTTGTCCACAAATTTGTATTATATAATAGCACAGATAATATGTAACCAGATCCGGCAATGTTTGTTATTAAAGTTGAGATTTTGCAGTCTTAAGTGAGCCCATTGATCCTGCTGTGCAGCACAGATGATTTGTGTTACTGTCAATATTTCAAAATATGCTGTTTCTAATGCAATAAGGGTTTGTAACTGGTCTGTAAGACATCAGTAAATCCTTTATTCAAAATATTTTGGTCATTAGTTAAAATTTAAAAATCTCTATATTCACAGCTGCTGACTGATCAGTGTAATAACCCTTTATTAATTAATGATTTATTACCATTTATAAGCAAGTGTTATGCAAAAGTAGGATAGAATAGCCAGCACAAAAGTTATTAACGACTTTTAACTGATCTTTAAGGCATTAGTAAATTGTTTATTAATCATTAATACATCTATTTACAACTCAAAAACATAAAAATATAAGTGAGTATTTGTTCCACCGTCTATAAAACCTGTTTATTGTTGAGCCATATTTACTGAAACGCAGCAGAAACCAAGAAGCTGCACAAAAGCACCACAGCGTTTCACATCTTTCCAGCCTACCAGCACAATGTAGAGAAAACCAGACGACTCAGGGAATGCACTAATGTTTTTCATGTGTTGTGCTGGCTGGTCACAGCACTGGGTCCTCTATTTGTTATTCATGAAGGAAGCTGGGTGAAGAGGCCTTCTTATGATGCACATTTTTCCCTCTGCTCTCGCTCTCACTCTGCGTGAAACTGCCTCACAACTAAGCAAATAATCTGTTTTAGTTGTAGTGGATACTGCAATTAATCCGTCATAATAAGCATGACACCGTCAGCTAATTCATATTATTGTTGCTTTAAGATCTTCTTCGAATCATTTACACAGAGACTTTCTCTCCGTCTCTCCCTCTCTCTCCCTCTCCAACTCTTCGCCCTCTGTTGAGTCTTCAATATGCAGATCGGCCATTTCTGCCCCTGGGCTATTTTCTTTGGTAGACTTTTGAAATATGCAAATGCTTCCAACAAAAATTGCAAAGGAGAAAAAGGAAAAACCTTCATCTGGGCTCCAGGAGTTTTCCATTCAAAGAAACAGATGATTTTCTCTTGTTTCGTGCTCTTGTTCCTCTTCTGTTTGCTTTGTCGGTCAAGGGTCTGTCTAATTAAGACGTGCGAGAGAAACACAAATCAGGCAGACAAAACAAAAATTAAGTTGAGAGGATGACAGCGTTGTTGTTGATAGCAGCACAGTTTTCACAGAGACTATAAAAAGATCTCACTCTATGTGGGTTTGGCTTTTCTGATCAGGTAATACTGAACACTTTTAATCTGTCTTCCTTCTCTATATGTTGTCGAAGCTATAAGACCGGGCACATCGTCTCCCTGCTCCTCCACTGTGAGCCGTACAACGTGGTGTTGACAGAATACTGAACTGCACTGAAAACACTGCCGAGAGAACAGAACTTATCTCCGCGGCTTTCATCCTTGCACTCTTTATATTCCACCTCTTCAGTGTCATCCTGTGGTTCTGATCATGAGTGTGTTTGACCTTCAGCTCTCCCTGAGTCAGAGGGATCCTTCACAGTGGGAGTCTCTACCCATAACCCCCTGCTGCGCGTTTAAATCAGAAGCAGAGGCAGCCACGGAGGGAGAGAGACAAGGAGAGACAAAGCGTGGTAGTCGGGGTACGGATAGAGTGGGAAACAGAGGATGTGGAGGGGAAATGATCAAAGTATATCCATTTCCAAAGTCCTCATTCACAGACGGACAAATATGAGACAAACATGACCAATAATATTTTAATTTATACATCTATATGCACTGTGATGTACGCTCGTTCACCAATAACTGACCGTTTCTAAACCTGCACTCGATGTGGTGGAGTTACTCACAGCAGAGGGCCAACCAATCGCCAGGAAAAATGTTGGTATTGTAGGTTTCTGCAAACCACGGATATGTTACATTTGTACGTTACTATGTAGTGGATACATTTCAACAACGCTGTGGTTAAGTAGTGGTTAGGTTTAGGAACAAAAAACACTTGGTTATGGTTAGTAAAAGAACTTATGGCTTAAAATACCCGGTTTGGGCAGCACAATCCCAGCTGGGAAAGCAGTGGTGTTTGAAAGAAAATAAAAAGCTTTCCGTGGTGCTATTCTGGCAAAAAAGCAGCAACGTCTTGGGAAAAAATTCATGCCAGAATCTCAGAGGTGCAGCAATGTGTCAGGGTGCTTTCAGACCTAGAGTTGTCTTGCTTTGGTCCAAATCAGGGACAAATTTTCTTACAAAGTTGGCCTCAAATCCACTGTTCTCAGTGTAGATGATTGGAAGGTGTGCTCAAAAGCATTCTCAAGAGTATATTTTTCAGGGTGTTGCCCCAAGATAAACAGAATTCAATTTTTAGCATGTCATGTGACAAGGAACAACTAATCAGAGCCAGCGGATATTTTTCACCTCCTCCAATATTATCATTCTGTGGTAAATATAGAGAAGTTGATCATTTTAGTGCAGGGCTAACCATAGAAAACACTCAGAAAAACAGCACGTGGAAGAAGATCAGCTCCGCACTCAGGATAATTGGTAAGTAGGCTGTGATACGGTGCTTGTTGTGGTAGCTTAGCACCTCAGATGCAACCTGCCTCTACCGTTTTTAAAGTTGGCGTAGAGTGGGCACAAGAATAATGCCTTTTCCAGGCGGTTAGAGGTACAGCATGTGTCTTGGCCCTTATGGTGCACTCTGTTGCACTGGGAAGTTTAAATTCCCAGTGCAGTTCCAGTCGCAAATTTTAACTGAAACGCCCCCTTTAGTCGGATATCCAACTTACAGTGCTTTCAGACCTAGAGTTGTCTTGCTTTGGTCCGAATCAGGGACTAATTTTGTGACAAAGTTGTATAATTGTCTAGAGTTGGTTCGTGTTCTCACGGCAGCATTTACAAGCAGACCAGATCAAATGCCTTGTGCGAGAAAGCTGCTCTTGATTGGTCAGAATTTCCATGTGGGAAAAATCCAGGGAGTAAACAAAACGTTGAAGAAGAGTACACTTGCAAGATAAATGTGACACTTTCTAATGTCACAATGGAGGGACAACTACGCAGGTTGATTTTAGTGTGCATATTAAGGCAGTACAGGAGGAGGTGCACATTAATAATCCTCCAGGACTGTAACATGCTCATGTTTAACCCAAACAATGTGTCATGTGACTGCAGTTGGTTCAGATCGAGGTCGGAACACGTTCTCACCACAAATGTTCCGCACCAGAGTTCGTTTGTGACCGAACTGAGACTACCTCTTCAAGAAGGTCTTGGGTCCGGTTGTTTTGGTGCGCCCAAACGAACCATACTTGGGGGGCAAACAAACTTGAGTTCGATTGAACCGAACCAAACAGGGCAGGTGTGAAAGCACCCAGGTGTGAAAGCACCCTTAGCTTTCCTCCCCAACCTCCCCAGGTTTGGGGGCTAAAGAGTCGCTAGAAAAACAGCAAGGTCTCACCTAAGTGACACACCATTCACTATTTACTGTGCCTCCCAATCTCAATGTCAGCTAATATATTACAGCGACGTCTTGGGGAAAAAATAAATAAAAAAAATGTCATGCCACTAACCCAAATACGAAGCAACATCTAAGCAAACAACAACCACTTTTCGTGCCAGACAAGCTGCTAGAAACACAGTGATGGGTCCCTAAAAACACCCACATTTGGTGCTTAAAAAGTTGCTGGAAAAACAGCAATGACTCGCTAAGTGACAACCAGTTTTTCAGTTTGTTTGCCTCTAACAGTGGTCTGCACCCTGGAAGGCCTTAGTGACACACCATTCACTTTTTCCTGCACCGCCCAATCACAAAGTCAGCTCATATATTACATCACTTAAGAAGCATTGATACGGCACAAATTAAAGTTGCAAATGTAACGTATCCGTGGTTTGCAGACATGTACAATGCCAACATTTCCTTCTGGCAACTGGGCTGCAGAAGGAGAGCAAAAAGAAAGGAACATAAGGAGCTGTGTTCACCACACTGGAGGAATAGTCAATTACCAACTCCTGCTGTGACTTAAATGATGACACCCAATGGACAGATGCACCAGTTAAACACTGTTGTGGTTTGGCCCATTATGTATGAATAGGGGGGAATTAATTTGAGAAAATTACATTCATTAATCCCAGTGGATCATTTGAAAGGGGCCAAAGTGACAAGGAACAGCACAGAGAGAGAATACAGCCGGGAAATGATACAAAGACATCACTCATCTCTCTTTTTCTGTGAGTGTGTGTTTGTGTGTGTACACAGGTGCTTGCAGGTGTGTGTGTGCGCTGCCTCAAATGTGCCCATTTCTAAGTGTCTATATGCATTAACATAATGGTGAGAGGTGTTCTTGGGAATGATGGCCCGTTGCAGGCAGACATCTTTGCTGAATATTTATGCTAAACTAAAACAAAATGCATGGCGAGAGGAGAAACATCTGGGCCGTCGTAGAAGAAAAACAGAGGAAATTGAGAAAAGATGAGACTCATGGGGTTTAGTGCATTTAGATAAAGTCACGGCCTATACGAAAAATATAGTACTTATGAGGAAGCAGGAAAAAAGAAGACATGGAAGTTCGGTTAAAGGAAAGGAAGCCTATGAGATTTTAATTTCCTTTCAGCTTTTACCAAAGCTCATAAACTAAAATAGAAATAAAAATGTGACTACTTCAGTGGTTGTATTTGTGTCTTCCCACTATGGCATCTAATGAGTTTGTATCCATGTTCTCTCTCGTAAGTTCCCTCGCCGTCCTTCAAATGCGACTGCAAACAGTATGACAGAGAAATTTAGTCAGGAAATACCTTCAGCTCTGCAGCCTGTGGCTATGGACAACTGTAGCCCTGTACCCAGGCCCCGTCCTGTGCCAAGTCAAACAGCGGGTGTCCCTGAAGGGCCGGTCTGGCTGAGTCTGGCTGGCCCTGCGCCTTTCATGAATGGACAGATTTCTCTCTGAAGCTCCCACCGAGGTCCGCGTGGTTATAAAGGCTCTCTGTAGTTAAGATGATTTCTCAGGTGGGATTTGGAGGGAGAGAAGGAAGTATCAGATACAGAAATATTAAGTGATTTCTGATATAAGTGGCAGAATAGTTTGTGGCGTTTTGATTCATTGGCTCTGTTACACTGTGTTCCAGTGGATCATTAGCAGGTATAGTAGTTAAAGATATAGTTCGGATCTTTTGGAGTGGCGCTGTATGAGGTACTCTCTATAGTCACAGTATTACCTACAGTACGTGTCAGTCAGCATGCCTCCAATTTAGAAAAGGCTGGAGTCCGACACAGAAGCTAAGCAATGTACTGCTGTGGACAGGAGCAGCAGCGAAACGTACTTCAACTGCCCTAACAAAACGTCACACCTGAAAGGTAAAATGACAATATAACCTTACCGGCAGAAAGTGATTTCTGACGGGGAAATTAAGCTGTGGTGTCGCTCTCTTTAAAGCCAGACTTCATTAAGACAAACAGTATTTTAAGATCGCTGAGCACGGAGGCTGCTGCGTCTGGTCGCTAACTCAATCAGCTAGTCTGTCTGTGTTAAGGCCTTTGCACACTGAGTCCGTTTTTTCTGTCCGAAATTGTCGCATGTCCAAAAATAAATACAACCTCATGTTGTGTCAATCATGTTTGCTTTTGCCTATCATTAAAATTTTCAGAACAGGTTCGATTTCATGCGTTTCTTGCATCCTTCAGAAGCCTTTGGAGATGTTTGACCAAGAATCTGCTACTAACTAACTAATATTCAGGTGGCTGATGATGAAGAGGAGGAGGATGTGGACCGCACACAGAATATGGAGCAGAGAGGGAGGACTGCTCCGCCCTCTCATGCTGCAGTGCCAAGTAACAAAGGTAAGGTTTAAGAAAAGAAACTTGGTGAGGACACACTGTAAAATGACTCAAAGTTCACCTGGAGTTTACACCTTTCTGAACACCGGTCTCCTGGGGGAAAGTCCTGTGTTTTATGACGCATCCACCACCCCAAACTGACTCCTTAATGTACCCCTCGGGTCCGCTTCCTTCTTACTCCTGTCAGCACATTGGTCACATGATCACAGCCTTCAAAATACGTGGGTTATACATAAATTACGAATGATTACATGAGATATGTATAAATTTTGGTGCATGATTTTGGCATTTAAAAGGGTTAATCTAGATTCACCAAAGTCACACAATAACACAAACTAAACCAGCAGCAGCAGTACTTCAACACATTCTCACTCTGATCTCGTCACATATCGACGTTTGCCCATGGACTTTCCACGTCGAGATATGACATGCAAAGTACCCTGGGTGCGCTGGCTGTTGACGTTCTAGGATACCGCGTCAACTTCTGCCTTTTACATGCATTGTCTTTTTTAAAATACACTTCTGTACTCACAGGAAATATACAGTACAGTTTACAAACAGTCTTTTAAAATAAACGCACTACGTTAGTACAACAACGCAAATTGACGTTTCTTTCCTTCAACAACAAATGCACATGGTTGGGTTTTGCCAACACAAGCTCATGGTTAGGTTTAGGAAAAAAGAACAGGGTTTGACTTTACAATCACACGGAAAGCGAACTCCAGTCTCCTGGTTGGACCCATCCACCACCCCTCCCACTTTTGCCACCTTTAATTGTTGTCTCGCCACATTTTCCCCTGATGCTGCTGTCTGCCGTTAAAAAATAACGGCGACCAGCTGATTATCATGCCAACGTGAAAGGACGGCTTTCGACAACTTCAGAGTGAGACCTGGTTGGTATGTACTAAGCAATGAAAAAGAACCTCATACAGCCCCACTTCAAAAAAATGTGAACTATCCCTTTAAAGTGTTTGTAATATATAAATTACATCAAATTATGTATGATCACAGTATCAATTACCTTCTGTGTCTTGTTCTGCCCTCAGGGACAGTGCACAAAGTGCTGCACAGCCTCTGCACACATTATAAACCAGAGTTCAGACATAGTCAACCTGTGATTACTCAGCAGGGTGAGAAGAAGTGACTGAATTAATAATCACTGTTTTCGCTCAGTTGTGGTTACATTTTCTAAACAGTTTGAGGAGAGCATAACAAAATAACACTCTTGAACATGTTGAAGTTATTGTGAATGTATCAGCACTAAGTACCACTGTGCAGATCAGCTGAGACATCGATCAAGACACCTTACAGTGGAACCTAATTAAATAAATACAATGAATACCTTTAAACGCAGCAAGTTAACGATGTCATGCAGCTTTGGTATTAACACTTATTCACTGCACAGTGAGGGGACTTTCACATTAACACTGCACACTACCCTCACATACTTCAAAAAGGCTATTTCTGGTATCTCGCAACAATTTAACTTCTTGTCAAATTGACACATTTAGTGTTTTACTGAAAAACAACATGCAGACTGACTGATTAAGTTTAGTGCTGATGGAGGTTTGGAAAATGAAAGATATTGTCATTTCTCTTTATGCATTTATGAAAAGTGTCATACTCCACAATGACTGCACTTTTTTTCCAGTATGGTCACCCCAACTGTTGTTCAAAATGTGCTGTTCCCCTGACACACACTCTCCACTCTGAATATGGTCGTCTTTGTTCAGACTGCCCACATGCACTGTTCATACAAACACCTACGAAAAGCAATGCACATAATCGGGAAGGCTGCCATCACGTGAACAATGTGCTAAAGGCAGCAAAGATCAAAGTAGAATAAAGAACTTAGGTTCACATAAGGACACAAACAAACACACTACTTTCACCCAGAAAACTGGTGTTCATGTCCCGTGTGAAACCAAGTGAACTTTGAGTTATTTTTGTTGTGAAATAAAGAGACTCAAAACACACAGGACTGGACATTTGAGGGTTTACTCACGAGAAAGCCAAAGAACTGATAAATCATTACAATTTATAGTGTCTAAGTGATAAACCTACAAGCTTTCCAATACTCGCATTAAAAGGTGTTTCCTGTCACTTATTCCGATCACTAGCTCTGGGAACAAATGCTTGTCCTCACCTACCTATATTTGGTCAGTCATGTCAGATCATCTGGCTTCAGTCATGTCAGGTTTATGTCAAGTCATCCACACTATATTTTAAGGTATGTTGCCACCCACGCTTTGGCCACAACTACTGAGGAGTGCCGTTGCCATAATGGGGGATGCCTGGTCTGCACTGGTGTTTAAGTGAGTGGAGCATGTCTGGTGGCATCCACACGAATGTCAGAAACCAAGATTCCCCAACAGAGCATTGCACTGTAACAAGATGATCAGTGCTGTTCACTTCACCTGTCAGTGGTTTTAATGTTTTGGCTGATCATTGTATATAAGAAGAGCATGAACAGAGTGGTTTAGTTGTGGGACAGTTCCATCTTTAAACACCCTTCACTAATGAGACCATGTTATATGGTTGAAAGCTAAAAGAAAATGCATGCTGGTGGACCTTGATTTGGGATTGTTTTATCAACCTTTGGATTGCCAGGTTATTAAAAATACACATGATTTGCATAATTTGTTTTGTTAATACGACTGCCCTGTAATTTATCAAGTGGACCCCTCCAATGGTCCGCTCAACCACTTACCTTCTGGCAAACAGCTGCAGAGCATCTGGACCACAATACATTTGTTAACAACCTTACAACTGCTACTACAACTCAGATTAGGGGTCATTCTAATTACTGTAAAGAGTTAGCCAAGAAGACAAAGTTCTGTCTTTTTCCACTCTCAATGCTGCACTTTACAGGGAACTTCAATGGAAACTCTGTACCCTAATTTAGGCAGTTCTTCCCTCGGCACAAGTCCTGAGGTCGGCTGCACTCTTGGAGCACAAATACAAGTTTCACACTGTGTAGAGATTCATAGTTTTATTGGTGGTTGTGGTCGTTAACTTTTCACTACGTGACTGCAGACATCTCTAGATTCCAAGACTTTAAAAGGAAAGTTCTCACCAAAAACCAAAAGTGTTTTTCCTCTTACGTGCAGTGCTATTCATCAGCCTAGATTGTGTAAGTATGAGTTGCAGAGGGTTGGAGATATCGGCCGTAGAGGTGTCTGCCGTCTCTTAAATATAATGGAACTAGATGGCACTCAGCTTGTGGTGCTCAGAGTGTCAAAAAATACATTTGAAAAACTCAGCAACGTCTCTTTCCAGAAATCATGACCTTGTTGTGAGCAGTTTCATATGGGAACCATTTTCTTCAACCAAACTACACCCACCAACCATATCAACACAGATTTTGGGGTGAACTGTCCCTTTAAATCACACACAGGCACTCTGGCATGTATACATTGACAGAGAGGAGAAATTCAGAGTCAATCGATGGCCACAACTTTAACCTGTGACAAGCCTTTGCTGGTTGCCATGTTTGACTTCCCATCCTACATGTCCTACAGACCCAGCAGCTCACCTCGTGCTATCCGACTGGCCCCAACGCCAACACCACACGGGCAGGATCAGAGACGACCTTGGCATGCACGCAATGAAAACACAGCCTACTTCAGCGTCTCTCTTTGATGTACATTATCAAAGACCTTTCTCCTCCTCTCCTCCCTGGACCAAAGGCTACTATTGTTTTTGTTGTTGTTATTGATATTGTTTTCCACCCTTATAACACAAAGCAGTCTGACCATGACTCTGATGCTAATGTGGAGGTGGAGAGGGTGTTTTAATGAGCTGCAGAGTAGATCAGAGGGGCTCGGGGGGGTTCGAGAGAGGGAATAGGTAGCGCTGAACATCAAAACACAGCTAGTTCTCCAGCTTCTGCTTTTCACCAGCCATGACCTTTCATTGCAGCACCGGGCTGGAGGATGTAACACGGAAATTATGATTTTTTTTTTTTTATGCAAAATAAACAATACGGAAACAAACCAACTGAAGGCGTGTTAAAAAAAATTAATGAATAAATGTAGAAGAGGAGATCATTTGGCCACCAGTAATATCTATGATGGTTATTGCTGGTGGTGACTCAGAAATACGGTAAAGGCCCACCCCAGTATTTAAAGCAGCAAAATCAATTCATGTCATTGTTCTCACCCACACATCTCCCAGCATTTGGTCAGTGACCCTACGTGTCAAACTCTGATGCTCTAGGTACCACACGAGCGTCAGTTTTGGATGGTCAGGAATGACATGTCAGTTTCCGCTCACCTCATTAGGTTTAGGCAACAATATTACTTGGTTAGGTTTAGAAAAAAGATCACAGTTGAGTTAAAATAAGCATATTTGTTACCAACATAACGTCACATTTGTCTCAAACAGCAGTCTCCTGGGTGAAAGTCCTGTGTTTGCCCCACCTGTCCACCCCAACCACCTTGCTACGCTGACTGTTTTGCTCCTTATACTACATCAGTTACTCTAAACGTCTAATAATGACGCAGCCCAGTGCATCTAATACAGACTGCAGAGGGTGCGTCAGTATTTGACAAGTTGGAAAATGGGTTGTTTATGCAACACATTCTCACTCTAACCTCGTCGCATATCGAAGTTTGGTTACGGACCCTCCATGTCCAGATATGACGTGAAAGATACCCTGGGTGCGTCGGTTGTTGATGTTCTGGGACGCCGTGTTGAGTTCTGCCTGTTACAAGCATTGTCTTCTTTCAAAATACACTTCTGTTTTCACAGGAAATTTAATGTTTACATACAGTCTCTTTCAAAATAAACGCACTACGTCAGTACTAGAACGCAAATTGACTTTTCCTCCAACAACTAACGCACGTCGTTGGGTTTAAGCAACAAAAGCACGTGGTTAGGTTTGGGGAAAAAAAGGGTTGGGCTTTATAATCTAACGGGATACAAACACTGCTCTCCCAGGGTGTTTGTTGGACCCATCCACTATCCCTCCCGCCCGCCCTACTTGGAATTTCGCCGTCTTTACTTTCGTTCTTTTCCTCCTGATGCTGCCGAGCGCCATTAAACTATAAGGGCATCAGCTGCGTATCATGCCAACGTTAAAGGCTAGCTTTTTTCTTTAGTGTCTGATGCCACAAGTCACTGCCCAAGCTCCGGATTTCAACAACTACAGAGTGAGGCCAGGTTGGTTTTTGCTGCAATTGGTGATTTCAACCACAAGTGTAAAGTAAATCTGTGTAAATTCTTTGTACTGAATTCCACTTTCACTCGCAAATTTGCAGCATTGATCTAAAACTAACCTTCTTGACAGTGCTGACCAGTGAGTAAACAGGGATATTAAAAGTTTAAAATACAAAAAGCTATCATCGCTTTTTAGCTGTACCACAACATTCACTTTTATTTAACCTCCACTGTCAAGAGTATAAACTGCTCAACAAAAGAGGCCTGGTTAAATGACAGTTGGTTGAGATATGCATCTCAAATAAACAGTATGTCTGTGCATCAAGTGTTTTGTAATAAATTATTGAGAAGTGTTTGGAAATATGCACCAGGAAAGCCCAATATCAACTGACATGACAGGGGCCCCTAAAGTGATCACTTAATCGTCACACCCTGATTTGAAGGGGGTCCCTGAGTCAAAATGTAGTCATAAGACTGTTACTCATTTGTGTTTTTGCTTATTTGTTGCATATTCCTAAATTCATTAATTTAATCAAATTACCATGCAGCAAATCTGGGACCAGGTAGTATTCTAACACAGGAAAAAGTGCACACATTGCACAGAGAGTAGGAGGAATGGATGGTTAAAAGGGGCCTAGAGACACATTTTTGCCCTGGGCCCTTATAGCAGGTTAATCCAGCCATGCACTGACCAGAGTCTGACCTGACCTGGTTGGTGGTATATATGAGTATATTCCAAATGGCAAGTCAAATAAACAAAAAGCACTCTTCCCTCTCATGAAAACTGTTGCCAAAGTGAGAAAGTTAACTATGTGGTTCAACGAGAACAAAAGAAGAAAAACAAAAGTGCACAATAGAACACAACAGAACAAAACAACTCTTCTAACGTTACTCTTAAAAAAAAAAAAAATTGACTAGACTCAACTGGCACTGTCTGCACAGATTGTTTTAATACCTACAAGCAAATCTTTCAGAAATCATTTCAACACAGACTGTGACAAATGCAAAGATGGTCAAAAGCTTTGCAGGAGATGACAATAGGTAAATCTGAAATGATTGGGAAAGAAATACTGTCTGAACATTTAGAGCTCCTTGTTACATCACAACGTTTTGTTGTTGCTTTGTTTTGTTAAAGAAGACCAAAAGTTACTTTCCACTGATGGTTGTCAAACTTAGAAGAGATCTTTGTCTGATGGGTAACAATTATTTCCTTCTGGAACTTCATAGCCTCCAACTTCTAATATCCTTCTGTCCACATGCTTCAGCACCGCTTCCAACTTTTTGGAGCTGTTTTCCTGAGATGTACGGTAAACATACACACGTCAGATTACAGTAAGTGAGTCTGTCCTCAACACTGCAAGACCCAAACCTCGTCCTCCTGCAGTCTGGGATGTTGTTGTATGAGCATGTCTCGCTGCTTAACTGTTTAATGAGTTGATACAAAACATCTATCAGCACTGATGTGGAGCCTTTCTCTTATTTTCAGTGAGGAGGACGTGTTGAGCCGAGGTAGAGCACTCTTTCAGGACACAGAAATGAACCAGCTTCATGCAGCCATACACAATGTACGCACAGCACCTTAACACCCACTTGATATACTGGTCTGTCCTGAGAAATAGGGCTGCTACACCTGACTGGGTTGGTGTCCAGCTGCAGCTTTTTCAGCTCTGCCATGATGTCTCTTTAGAATACAGAGCTGGAAGTAAGCTTCCAGAAACTATGAAATCTATTTAATTTAAAGGTATCCTTGTAAAGATATCCTTTGTTTTGTATTATATTTTGTTTTGTTTTTTGTTTTTTTGGGGGGGCAATATATTTTAAAGACCACAAAATTACATCTTAGTAACACTGATCATGTCTTCTTTGCGTAACTAAATCTCCAACCAATGCAGTTTAAACCAAGTAAAACTTTTCTCTTCATAGCCATTAAACCTCCATGTACATAACAATGATGTCCTACTCACACCGGACTAGTATTACCAGGGCACCTCAAGTGATGTAGAAATTATCCCCCATGCCTGTGATTTGTGTTCCACATTCGCACCGGATAAGTGAAGCCTGTATTTTAGGGGCTTATGAGAAACAGATCCTAATTTAAAATCTCTAAATAAGAAGCGGATTCATTTGTGTTGAGACAAAAAATGACTTATGAGCAGCAATTTTTCCTCTGGGTCAGTTTAATTTGGTCTGTGGGGTGGGTCTCTGTGCTGTGTAGCAAGAGAAGCCTCCTGAATTTGCACCCAAAATGCAGGCAGAACTTTGATTTTACTTTGCCATCACAGCCTTCATAATTTTCATGTAGGAAAGAGGCAGAAAAGGAGAGAACAAAAAAAAACCTAAATTTGAACCCAAATCACCAAGATGCAGATTTGTACTGGACTATTATCACATGACGTGTGTTTGGCAAAATATGGTAGGTAATTTGCAAGTAAATTTTTACTTGACAAATTACAGGCATGGCAGCTTTGCACAAGATTAAGATCACAGACAACCTCTGCAAGTATTACAAATTACTACAGGGGCCCATTTAATACTAGTCCCGTCTGAATAGGGCTTTAGACAACAAAATACTCACCCCTGGATGTGTGCAAAATGCTCTTTCTAGAGTCATATCTTGAGTATTTCTACCTCTTTCTGTTCCGCATTCTTTTTATTCTTTATCTTATTCTGTATTTACTCTGCACATAACTGTAATTTACTGTGTTGTGCTATTCTGGTTGGATGCTAAACTGCATTTCGTTGTCTCAGTGCCTGTACTGTACCTGTGCAATGTCAATAAGAGATATTGTTAATTAATTAATGGAAATCTACAGTCTGAACTACTTAATTGCAATTTGTACACATACCGGTTAATTACAGGGCTTTAACAAGTACTCTTGAGTTTGTCTCTGTACATGTAAGAGACCGCTGGGCATTCTGTATCCCTGGAACACAGCTATGTTCCCGGTTCCCATGGCAGAGCACAGTTCAGACCATTTAACATGGAAAAATCTATGTAAATTTCACATTATTTTGTCACCCACAAAAACGTTAATAACAGTATCTTCTCCGACAGTTTTATGTGTTTTAGCTTTTCTGTCACAAATCAGATTCTCCATGGTTAATCTTTGACAGTTATTCGCCTCATCAGACACCTGACAGGCTCTGATTCTCAGACGCTGCTGCAGCTCCATCATGTTCTCCAGCTGCAGATCTACATGCTGATAATCTCCAGATGAATTATTGATGAGGGCAGCTTAAGAGACATGTATACACGCATTATGAAGCATTCAAATATGTTTATATATGTCTACCGTAACTGCTACTGTATCATCAGTACACTGGTGATACAAGTGCATCAAAATGCAAAGCACAGCGGGTGTGTTGTACAGTTGTTCATAACATTTGCCTCATAAAGTCACAAAGACTCATGCTCAACTTAAACTCTTAAGAAATGTTTCTCCTGTGGGTGAATCAGCTATTCTTCCTCAAAATGTTGCATTTGTCTCGGTCAAAAACCTTCTGGCTCCTGAGGATAGTAATCCTTAGAAGATATGGGACATTACAGAGATTTCAGGGTAGTGAACTGAAAATAAAAAACAGGTTTAGTATGAAGCAGAGCCATTAGTTTAACAAGACTAAAGGAATTTGCACACCAAGTCCATTTTTTTTTTTCTGTATGCGTTTTTTTAAATCCATCATCTGAAATTGCTTCTCTCCACTAGAGTTACCTCCCCTCTCCACACTGCCTTTGTGCGGTCCACATCCTCCTCCTCATCATCGTCATTATTCACCTGAATATTACTATCTGACCTGTTAAAGGAAGCTAAAACCAGAAAATTAGACCTATTCTTAAAGTCAGTCCGCAAATGTGATTGACACATCGTGAGGTCGTATTTATTTTTAAAGGTGCAACAATTTCTGACAAAAATACCGACTTGGTGTGCAAAGGACTTAAGAGTCTACTGACATACTAGCGACAATGTGAAGCTGGTGAACTCAGATGCTCACAGTGACATCGCTAACATGCTTTTGTTAAGCAGGTATAACGCTTACCATGACAACCATTTGTTAATCAGCATGAAATGTGCTGAACGGGAATGTTGTTAGTTTTTGCCCAACCCAACTGTCATAATAAACGCTGGCATTGTATATTTCTGCAAACCACAGATATGTTACTGGATATGTACACTGTGGTCAACGTGTGGTTATATTTAGGCACAAAAACCACTCTGCCTAGATGTCACGCCATCCACCATTCCCTCCAAGTTCTAATGACACGTTAGCTCATATAAATGTAATCCGAACTACGTCACTTTAGAAACGTTGGTATTATAGGTATGAAACATACTAATGTAACGTATCCATAGTTTGCAGAAACGCACAATGCTAACACTGTCTTCTGGTGACTGGGCTGTAATAATGTTAAATAAAAGTCAGTCACCAAAGTTATTAGAATTTATCCTGATTGAGACATAAATGTGTGTATCAAATCTCATCCAATACCTGTCAAGATATTTCACCAAAAACCACTAATATCAGCCTAAAGGTGGCGCTACAGAAAACATCAGCAGTTCACCAAAATATTTACCATTCATTGCCCGAAAACCATGAATAATGATGTTGGAAGATGATGGAACTTTGGCCTGCGTTTGGTGGTAGAGAAAAAGTCAGAGGATAACCAAAGTCAGACAGATTCACCCTCTCGGGATAATGAATGTCTGCACAAAATGCAATAGCAATCCATCCAATACCGGTTTAAAAGTGGTGAACCAAGCGACCATACACATACTGCATGGGAATAATTTCTAAGGACTATGCAACTGATGTAAATACACAGTATATACATGCATAGTGAAGCTTTAACACTGACAATGTGTTTGTTCTAGCTGTTGTGTTATCGCAGTGGAAAGCAGTAGAAAAGGGGGAATTCGTCAAGAGCCTCAGAGTCTCAAAACCAGGTTAGAGTTCAATAGAGAGAGCAATGTGTACTTGAACAAGGCAGATGGGAGGAAGGAAAAGAAAGGACTTGTTTACCTTTCCTCCCCTTCTGGGTGGAGGGGGATTCATTAGCTGCTGTGTAAATCAATCTGCTTCTCCTTAAAGGCCTGTCAATTTAGCCCTGATGTCTGGCAGCCTGACATCGCTCACTGGATATTTAACTTGAAAGCCAATTAATCATCATGATTAATTCACTCACAAACCACATGGAACTGTTCGACTTCACCTTACGGAATAAGAGCCAAATTCTCCGGACTTGAAAAGAGAGAGAAATGTGAAGTACTGAACGTCTCACAGCTCCATTCACTCTTGATCAACCTCTCAATACACAGTTTCAGCTGGAACTCCACTCTCTCCTCCTCTGTGCCACGAAACTAAAGCTCCGTCTTTTTCACCACAAACACTCCTCATACGCACACAGCCATGGTCCGTGATTATACAGCAATGCTTGTAATTGGCTTTGCTCTTCAAATCTATAATGTTAACACAGGCTTGAACTGTGAATATAAATTTGCTTGCACATATAATGAAGTAACTGCGCCGTGTAGAAAGACTGCAATTTTCAGCACTGCTTACTGCATGCTGGCTGGCTAATATTTTCTTAGCTTAACTTAATATTTCCTCTTCTTTTCTCAATGAAAGGGAGGATCACACATCAGGAAAGTGGAGTGTGAATATGTATTCCATTTGGCACTTTATCATTATCTTCCAAAGTCTCAGCTGAGGTAATGGAAATGACCTAAACTGTGTGCACAGTTACTGAGAAAGACGGTTCTGCTATCAGAAAAAAAAAGAAGAAAAAAAAAAGATTTCTCCACTCTTTAATCATCCATCATTATTTCCTCTGCTAATTCACTGAGGCAAGGGGGAATTCAATCCATACATTTAGCGTGATGGGTTTAGTGAACTTTGGGTGGTCTAACAGCAATAAAACTGGAGATCACACCTTAAAAATAAAAAAAGAAAAATCTCAAAACGTCATTACAAATTCCGCACAAAGTGTCCCGTTTGCCCTCTCTCGAGTCTTTCGCTGCGATTGGCCGAAGCTGACTCAACAAAGTAATGAAGTCAAAGGTTGAATGATTCATGACACAGACTGGCTGACTGATGACTTCCTGTTCCAGCCGCTGTGTTTTAGCTGCGTACTCTGAGAGGACATGAGCAGCAGATCAATCAATCAATCATATCCCCCCTGACAATGGCGATCCATTGAGAGAACGTTCTTTAGTTGCAGTCTAATCACTTTTGAAGCAGAAAATGATCACTGTCGTTGTAGAGTCCAAGTGCTATGGCTGACACCTCCGCTGCCAGACTCGGCACATTTTACTCTGTCTGCGAACTTATGCCAAAGGCAAAGGATTCTTTGTCTGCCTGAGCATCTGTTAAACACATGTCACAACTTTAAATTATGCCTGAGGTACACATGCAGGCTGGACAAAACACTTTTCTGCCCATTTCCAAGAAAGACAGAGACACGGATACCTTCATGAGATACACTGTGGAGACTGTAGATGTAGATGGGATGTATTCGCTATCATTTAATGCTTTAAAGCAGCTATAATCAATTCTGTTTTTTAACAATGGATCATATGATTACTTGGACAATGACAAGCCCAGAAAATTATCACCTAACGCTGCAGCTCCCCTAAGCTCAACAGAGCTTCATAGCATCTTTCAGTTCATTCTTTGGTTTTCTGCCCTCAATTTTACTATTTTGTTTCACTGTCACTCCTCTCATCGGTGTTATTTCCTGCAGCAGCAGGCAGCAAAAACAAGGTCTGCTTAACCTACTGCATGCTTCTTACTCAGCATCAAACATCAGACAGACAAAGTTAGCAACTAGCTGGTGAAGACACTTAAACATTTAGCCACAAAGTAGCTTAATTTTTTTTTATCAAGGAGTTGGTGTAGACCAAAACAGAGCAAAAAGATACCGGAATGCTGGACCTACATTTGTCAGGTGGCCACAGACGCAACTCCAGTCAATAATAATGTTGCTCAGTGACACGTTTTCATCACAGATCTTCACATATTGATGCTTTCTCATGCCTTTCGGTGTGTGATACCAACACCAAAGGCACCCTTTAGCATCTCTTTGGGAAGCATCCTTTCACGTCTGTAGGTGACTCAGAGATGTCTCCTGAGTGAAACTCCTAACACGTGGTTAAAGTTGTCTAACGGCTGTGGTTAGGTTTAGACATGTTTTGGGTTAAAATAAGTAGGTGGCAAGATGTAGATGCATCATGTAAATGACATCAGTATGTGACGGACAGAAGTTAATTAGGTTTCATTACATTAAAACAGCACTAGCTTGTTTAAGCACTGACTTTTGGTTTCATGCAGGACACAAACAGCGGTGTCCTGGGTGAAAGTGTGTGTTGGTTTGACTCATCCATCCACCTCCCTCCCACCCTAAACAGACTTTATGACTCTTTATACTACATCAGTTGCTCTTAGCGTCAAATATTGCCACAAATGTGATTACACTAGAGTTAATTGAAAGCCTGTTGCCTCTCACAGAGACACCAAAGGGTGCATTTGGCAAGTGTGAAGGGTGCCACTGCATTTGCATGTGGGATGCCTGCTCTAGCCACTAAGCCACTGGGCACTGCACACTTTAAATGTTTATCTTAACAGTGGAACATAGAGTTTTGCGTCTTGACTCCAGCGTCAGATATGTTTATGTGAGATATTGGGGAGTGGTGACTAAATACCTGTTTTTAGACATTAGGAACCATTTTAGTAAAATAACATTTTTACGTCTTAAGACTTCTTCAAATGGGCTTTTAATCTTTTCATGGGAAAATAAAACATATATGTAATGACACCAGCCTTATCCTTTAATATCTGTTTAGTCATAGCAGACATCATTGGCAACTGAAATCCAAAGCTGTCTTCAGTCACTGCAAACTCTGCTGTAACCGTAAAGTTCCTCTAGACATATGACCCAAACCATTGCCCGAAATAAATAAAAGAAAATCTGTAAATCAAGCATTTTTTGTACCATTTTGGTTGTAATTTCTCTTCAGCACTGCATTATTACAGGGCGGGTTACACAGTCAACAATAAAAACAACATCCAATATGTCCAGTTTGAATAACACAGATTCTGTAAGTGACATTTTCTGACTTAAAAGCCAAATTCAAGGATTACAATTTAATTCTTTGTGTCTCATATCCTGAATATACACTTCAAACATGTTTTTTTTATGCTACAATGCAAAGTTGAGGTGCGACACAGAGCAACTTGTCTTCACAGATCTAAAAGAAGTTGATCAATCACATTAGAGCTCTTTTAATAACTGATCCACCTCTCTTGATAGACAACAACCACCTAAACACACACACACACACACACACACACACACACACAACCAACACATGCAACCTCCCGCTGTGCCAAACTCTGCACTGAACTGTCCGCCAGGCGAGCTCCAGCCTCTATTTGAAGAGCAGAACATGAAAGCAACTGCAGACCCTCCACGTGGGCTTGTATCGGATCTTAATTAAAAAGCCTTGCATATTATTTGCTGTAACAAAGGGAAATTTGGGGGTTCATTTAAATCCAATTAGGCCTGTGCTGATGCCTCAGGAGATGAGAGAGTAATTGCTGTTTGAACACGAAGGTCTTTGTTCCGGGCTCCAGTAGATTGATAAAGGCAATAAGCACACAATGTGGAATGACTGGAGATGGGACGGGGCTGTGAACTTACAGTACGAAGGCTTGAACACACCAGGACCATATAACAAGACAATTAGTGGTATGGAAATTGTTCCTTGTTGTGCTCGGAAATAAAAAAAAAAAAATGTGATTGAGCCCCCTGTGCTGCAGGTGTTACTGAAAAGATCAGTTGAGTTAATTGCTTCAGTCATTATTGCCTTTAACCACACGCAGGGAGCCTCAGCATAATCAAAGAGCAGACTGTTAGTGTATAATTTCACTAACTGAAATAAATTTCCTGTTGTAATGTGATTATCATCTATTTTTTCCTTGCTGATTCGTCCACTGTTAATGACATTACTGATTTACGAGAGGCTCAGGTGTTCCCTCCAATTGGCCAAGGTGGGTGGTGGTGGTGATCAATAACACGCCCTAAACCCTACACACACACACACACACACAAAAACACAAACACACAGTCATTGTTTCATCATGTCTATAAGAGAAACACATTTCTGTAAAACAGATATTTGTCAAACAGAGGTACAAAAACTATCCTCGTCTTTGGTCACCTGATTCGACAACCCTAACCCTAACACACACACACACACACACACACACACCATGGCCATGACCTCTCACCTTTAACCTGGAGGTCTATTGATTGTGTCTGGCTGAGTCTGGTACTACCTCGCCATGACCAGTGGGGAAAAGGATGTCTGTTGGGCTCACGTGACCCCTGTAAATATCATCACACTTTAGTTCCAACCAGAATTAAAGGAACAGGTTGACATATTATTAAATATGTTTATGCACTTTCTTGCAGAGAGTTAGATAAGAATTAATACCACTCTCATGTCTGTACATTTAATATAAAGATACCACCAGCAGACTGTTAGCTTAGCTTAGCTTAGCTTAGCTTAGCTTAGTGCAAAGACTTGAAACAGGGGGACACAGGTAGCTTGGTTCTGTCCCAAAATTAACAAAATCTGCCTACCAGCACCTCTAAAGTTCATTAAATAACATGCAGAATCTTATTTGTTTAAACAGTACTAAAAATCATGTCTAAAAACATACGTGGAGGACTATTTCTAAGCCAGGCACAGTAACAGTAACACAGTCACTGGGCTGTATCCTTACGCCATTTTTTTGTGTCTGAATTCAGAGTGGGAAATTGTGGAAGTCTAATTCTGCCAATGTGATGTACCAAAAAAAATAACCTATAAGTCATTGTAGAATGTAGGAGAAACTTCTCTTGAAATAATGCCATACTTATCTCTAATAGTGAGACACTTAATCAAAAATGACTTTCTTGTGTCAGAATAATGACTTACCATCTTAAAGAGACAACAGACAGCATCTTTTCCTAAATATATCATTATGAAAATACTGTAGGTTGCACAGGGTAGTGGCCACAGTAAAATCAGATGATCAGCGTTTACATAGGTTACTTAATGGCTTTGCAATCTTTGCAATAAACTTCTGCTACTGGGGGCGAAATTTCGCGGAAAAAATCTGCTTTACGGCAGGAAATGCATCATGTATTGCCAAACTGGTCGGTCAGTCAATCAGGGACTGGAGCTGGTCCTTATGAGGAGTTGGGCATGAGATAGTTGAGTCACGAGCACAATGGCAGACGGACAAAGTTTGGAGACAAGTGACAAACGGCCTAGCGAAAGAAAACAAGCTCCTCTGTCTGAGGAGGCAAAGAAGAGCAAAAAGGAGAGTGATAAAAGAAGAGGAAAAACAAGAGTAAACCTCAGTCAGGCGTTCAAGAGATGGAGGGAGCTCCATGACCAAAGAGGCTTCAAAACCGACGTCCAGCTAGCGTTGTTTCTAATGGATCAGTAAGTAACACGGCTAAATGTTAGCTAGACGAGAGAAGACTGTACTGTACAGGCTGCTTGTTAATTCCTAGCTGGCCAGCATCGCAAATCGCCGCAACCAGGGACCGGGTAGCGAGTGTTGGTCGGCTGACATCCTCGTTGCCATTCTACGGCAGCCCTCGGACAGTGATACCCCCTCCCTTCCATCTGTTCTCTTCTCACGGAGGCAGCTATCGACAGACATCGCCCAGCTTAGTTACGCCCAGCTAAGTGAACATTGGACTTTGTTTCCCATTCAATTTGAGTTCCAACCGGCCGCATCGTTTCCATACGGTACCGTTTATTCTAGAATCAGGACTGTTTACATGTGCATATTGGTATAATTCCACTGTGTCTACTGTTGTTTGTACTGATATTGTACATATTGGTATAATTTACTGTGAGTTGTGCTGGTACTGTGCATTCTGGTATAATTATTTGCATTACTATTTGTTTTTTCTTCAGACAAATCTGATAATTGTTGCTCAGTCTCTTTACTCATTTATTTAGTAGAGTGTCCACACACCTTCTCATTCTATAGAGGTATACTGGTGGCTTTACCGCCTACATTTTATTGATTATCTCTGATCCCCAGGGTCAATTTGGTCGTTGCGACAGTGCGACGCAACACCACTGACTATAGGTGGCGCCAAGCTAAAAAAAAAACTAATCCTATCTGTTACCTCTTTAATTATCTCAAAATGAGTTAGTATCTCAAAATAATGAGAAATCAATTAGTATATCTTAAAATAATAATGAGAAGCTCTCAAACTAATGACTGAAGGTTTCTTATCATTTTGAGACACTAACTCATTATTTCGAGTAAGTTTCTCATTATAATGACTTACAGGATCTTTCTCTTTTTCAAGTGAATTGGCAGAAATGGGCTTCCATATAATTTGGTCCACTATATAAAGATCTGAGTGAATCACCAGATTAGAACTGAGAGTGCTTTGGTTATCTTTACTCAGTAATAGACATAGAAAATAATCAAGATCCAGACATACATGTTAAGCTGAAACGATCAAGTGGCAACATCCCATATATATAGTAGAGAATATGACACAAACAAGTGACAAATCAAGTGCTGTTTTCTATTGTGTACAGCAGTGATTCTGAAATAATGCTGTATAAAAGGAATGACAGCAATTGCAATTAAATTCTAATCATCAGCTGTGTTTATGAACTTGTCTGTAGGTGAGCATAAAGTCTTAATCAACTTTACAAAGTTCCTTGCAGGGCTTCAATCAATAGAAACAACTAGTGAGACTTTGGAAATGACACAGACAGGGTACATCATACCTCTGTCTATCACAAATCAAACATTTATAGGACACCCTTTATCCTTAAGACCTCAATTCAGATAAGGAAAACTCCAGCAGACATCCAATAGTATCACAGCCCGAGTGAATTCTGGGCAATAGTCTGCACATTTGAAGGATCTTCCTGTGTGGTATGTTAACACAAAGAAAGCTGCCTGATGCCGTGATCCATCACTGTGTCTGTGCTTGTGTATGTGTGTTTAATGCATGCTCATGTAATTAAATTACAAGATCAATATCACTGAGCTGCTCGTAACCTTACAGCTGCTTCCTACGTGTGTAGAAGACATTGCCTCTCCTCTTTTTTTGTGCCCTCTCTCAGCTCTCACACTGTGGTCACACCTCCCAGGTGAAGTCCCATTCAAGTGAAACCTTTTGCACATTTTAACCTCCTCCTTTCTCTCGAGCTCTCCAGAGATGCTCCTTTGACGGGGACAGTTTGTTGCGGCACAGCACAGGTCACATCCCCCCGTGCAGGCCTGAGGTCACACAATGAAGGTTAAAGGGCAGTTTTCTGGCTTTAGGCCAAGGTCAAGGCAGCAGAGGTCAGTGTCTGAGTTGTCAGGCTCATCCTGCCCTTGGCCTTGAGTTGATCAATAGGAGCAGGGTCTCTGCTTGCCTCGACCAAACGATCAATGAGACATTTGCATTTAGCCCAGTCACTCAAACGCATACCCCCATAACCCCCTCATTTCCCCAACCCCCATCTATCTGTTGGCAATGTTGTCTTTCTTCTCTCAGCAGCTTCTTGTCTGCCTTTTCTTTATTGTTTATCTTCAGGAAGAAGCTTGCTCATAACTCAAATGCAATCTTCTTTATTTGATGTGTTAGAGATCAACATATCGGTACACCGCCTTCCTCAGGACAAAGACTGAGTTATGAGTAAGCGGCTCTTTGCTCCTTTCTTTGATGTCTGCATGCAAGTCAGCACCTCATTATAGAAATGGTGCGCCTCTTCCCTCAGTTCTTCAAGTACAAGCTTACATTAAATGTTTTTCATTATTGTGATGATGCGCTCTCATTGTGATTGATGCCAAGTGGATGTATGAGCTCCGTTCAGTTTATGTTTGTGTGCCTGGCTGCTGGTTGTTTTATTGTTCTCTGCTATAGAGCGTCTTCTGTTTGCTAAGTTCTGGTGTCTTGCCACCTACTGTCAGTACTGCACTTTTATTTGAAATATTTTAAAGGCCAAAAGACAGCTGAATTACTCTAGTTAAAGGGCAACTTCGGTATTTTTCAACCTGGGCCCTATTTCCCCATGTGTATGTGTGCGTATGATTCATGGGTGCAACTCGTTCTAAAATTGGTTCAGTATTGAGGGAGGCGGATGCAACCGGAGCCGTGAAACGAGCTAAAACGGTAACGGGGGCAAATACGTCCCGTATAAGTTTGCGCATTAAAAGTGCTTTTTTTCGCCACTGACCGGTTCAGATCGCCAGTGCTATGAGTGCTATGAGTGGAGTCAGCTGTCAGTCAGTGTTGAAGCAGAGAGGGGGAGGGCTGCCCCGCTGGGTATTGTAAGTGAGTATGTGTGTATGAAGTGTGTGTTTTTTCGCCACTGACCGGTTCAGATCGCCAGTGTTATCTCTGTAAATAGCATACTAGCCTTTCCCTTACCTCTGGGCTGTGTGATGTCACGAGCTTTGCTCCACTGTGTCTGTAGCTCTCTCTACTCGTGGGACAG